>NW_027202666.1:0-180698 GCF_024711535.1 Dipodomys merriami
TCCCCAGTGCTTCTGAAATCTGGATTTAGTTGCCCCTTTTGAAAAATTTAAAAACAAAGCTATCTGTAACTGTATATGGTGGCTAACTCCCCCTTTTTTGTTTTATAGGCTATCAGAATACAAATTAAAGGCCAGCATTTCCTTATATTGTAATTGTAGGAACAGAAACCCATGACAACAACGAATTCATTTCCCCTAAAAGACTCTGAAGTTGGGTTAAGGTTAGAGAGGCTGGAATATTCAGCAAAGGCTTAAGGGGGCTGGCCTGAGTCAAGGTAAGGTGGGCCCGAGGACCTTAAAAGGAGCTACCTTTTGAATTTTATTAAGGGCTATGGTAAATCCCCCATTTTTTAATATGGGGGGAACCTGGGTCAGAAGGCCCTCCAGGCAGCTTGGGTCTCGGTGCCCCAGAATCATATCATCCATGTATGCATAGACAAGGGACGTATCTGAACCCAGCACAGGCTCTAAAAGTGTGGCCAAGTATGGTTGGCAGAAGGCCGGGCTATTGGTCATACCCTGTGGCAGCACCGTCCATTCAAACCTCCGATCAGGCTGGGAAAAATTAAGAGACGGTATAGAGAAAGCAAACTTCTCGCAGTCATCTGGATGCAGAGGTATAGAAAAAGAAAAACAATCTTTAATATCAATCAAAACCAAAGTATATTCTGAAGGTATAGCAGGAGTCCAGGGCATGCTTCTTAGGGGCGTTCCTACTAGCTCCATCCTTTCATTTACCTTATGTAGGTCTTGGAGCATATGCCAAGCCCTGGAGGCTTTTTGAATAACAAATACGGGTGTGTTCCAAGGACTTATAGAAGGGCGGATATGCCCAAGGCTTTATCTGTTCCTCCACCAGAAGGTGGAGGGCTTCAAGTTTAGGTTTGGTCAATGGCCACTGCTCCACCCAGATTGGGCTTCCCGGCTTCCACCTAATGGAAGGTACTTGGGCGGCAGTGGCCTTTAGGATTGGGGGTGCACCCGAAAGGGTCGCCTATGTTCTTCTCTGTAATTATGAAAGTTAAAAAAAAAGCCCTTTCCTTAACTCCCTCTAGATCCTGTTTATACCTTTGTGCTTCTTACCCATCCAGGATATCATCATAGGATGCTTGATGGTCTGTAGTGACCATGGCATCCATTTGTCTTAGCATAGCTTGCCCTAGTAAATTGGCAGTGAGGTTCTTTGCCATTAAAGGGCGTATCTTTCCCTGTTCTCTATCTGGGCTAGTCCATGTCATAAGGGCAACCGTCTCTTTGGTCTGGGAATTGCCCCCTACCCCCAATATCGGGGGCCCAGGTGCAAGCTTCCAATTCAAGGGCACTTCCTCCTCCCTGAGTATGGTTCGGTCTGCCCCACTGTCAATTAAGCAGTGAAACCTCTTTCTGCCTATGAGAATACTCATTTTAGGGCAGAATCAGTCCACCAGGGGGATGGTCCAATGGAACTGGGCTGCCCTGCCATGAGGCTGCCTGGGCTTCACAGCAGAGGGAGTTCCTCCTTGAATTAATGGGGCTAGAGAATACCCCTCCCTAAGTTTAAAGACTTCCCATCTAAATCAAACTTGTATCCCTCCATGTCCCTGGGGTGGGGTGTAGGGGGCAGTTTGCCCTCAGGCTGTTGGCAGGGGATTGTTGTAAACAGTCCCTCTTAAAGTGCCCCTCCTGCCATTTAAAACAAGTCCCTCTCCTCGATAGTCTCGGGGTTCCTTGGCCCTGGCTGCCAGCACCTGAGTAATAGCCTCAGTCATTGCAGAAGTCTGAGCCTGTAAAGCTAAAGCTAGTGATTGGGACTGGTGCTGTTGCGTTCCCACATCCTGTGGGGCCACCAACCATCTGCTCAGGGAACTCTCTCTCAATCCTGCGCAGGCCATGCGGTGGTCGGCATTCATCCCTTCCCAGACCAGGAGCTTTACAAACTGATCTCAGAGGTTCCCTGCCAGTAGCTTGCATGAACAGTCTGTTGGACTCGGTCTATGAAATCAGGTAGAGATTCACCCGGTTTTTGTCTCACTCCTACTATGGGGGACTCAGTAGGTCCATTATCTAGCTTGTACTATGCGGCAAGTCCTGCCTGCCACACCTGGTCAAGCTACAGGCCAAGTATTGTGGCCTGTTGGACACCGGTGGAGTACCCTTCCCCCGTCACTGCTTGCATGGCATAAGTAATGGGTATCGCGGGTTGAGCCTGCCGGTTACTCTCTGCTCGCACTCTGCATTCTTCCTTTAAAAAGCACACCATTTAATAAACTGAGAACTAGTAAGAACGGCTTTGGCCACATCCATCCAGTCCTTAGGGACACACGGGTGATATGCAATGTCTTGTAATAGGGTCTGGGCCCAGGGAGAATTTGGGCCATCCTCCGCCACCACCTTGCGGAGCTCTTTAAGATCCTTAGCTTCCCATGGATACCATTCCAAGGGCCTGTTAGCTCCTGGTGCCAGGTTGACCAGATATGCTTGGGGAAGTGAATCCTGTGGCCGAGAGTCTGGGCTCTTGAGTGGCCCTTCCTTTCCAGAGTAGGTCTCCGAGTAGGGTACTTTCCCGGTCCTCGGCCCCTCCAATGAAGGTTGGTAGGGGTCTGGGTCTTCCAAGTCCCTCTTGCAGGTCTTGTAGGGCACCGTACCTCCTCTTCAATTGGGGGAATAGGGAGGGGGCCTAGGATCGTCATTATCAGCTGGGTCAGAGGGGGTAATTTTTACCCTCGTTTTGACTTCTACTGTGCACGTTTCAGTGCGTTTTTGATCGGATTTGACCCTTTCCTTTTCCTTCTCATTTCCCAAGTCCTCCTGTACTCCTTCTAGGCCTAATGTTGCTTCCTCTTCCTTCTGTGATATAGCATTACCCATATTTAGGGTTTCACTTACCCCGAGAGACCACTTAGCCTCAGCCGGTATCTTTTCCTTTCGTGCCCCACGTTGGGCACCAGATGTTGGGTCTTCGTCCGTCCCACTAAAGACGGACGGGGTCCGAGGAAAGGAAAGGTGAGTGCGGCGCTCGCCCGTTCCCCAGCTTCCCTCAGCCCGGGAGACAATCAGACACAGTGGGGAGCCAAATCCAGCAGGTAAAAACTCATTTATTAACAGAGAGCAGCCCCTTTTAAAGACAAAAAGGGCCGGTGTCATGGTAAGGGAGGAAGAAGAACCAATCACTGTCAAGGTCACACCATATCATTCACCTGAGCACTCATGGGCTGGTTAGGCACTGATCGGCAGGTCAATTGGGCTCTGCCCACTCAATCCCCTCTCAGCGCCATCTTTGCTGCCCATGTGCTCCACAGTACCTGACTGCCACCATCCATTCATAGTCTCCTAGATCCAGTGCTGGGCTACCTGCACTCCATCCTCCTTTTTGTGAGTTGGAAGCAGACCTGTGTGGGTTTGATTCTTCAACTGCCTACCTACCTTTGAGCATTGTTCTGGCTCAGTCTGATGCCGGCTTCCTCCTTATCTACAGCAATGACTTCGCGCTGTCACAGAACAAATGTTCCCCAGGAGGTGTCGGACCTGGGGTCTTTCTTCTGCACACTGACTCTACTCCCCGAAATGACACACTGCAGCAACGTGAAGTAGACATAGAGTGAATTCAGTTTGTTATAATCAGGGTCTGGCCAGATAGGTGGCAGTGAGGATCAGAAGCTCAGGATAGTGCTGTGCATTTGGACAATGCGATGCCTCCTTATCCACTTTCCTTTAACTGTCTTAGCAGAGGGTAGTGGGGAAAGACCCACCAGACAGACTGACAATGAGTAACCATCACGGTCTATCCAGGGCATAGAGGGGCTTACCTAAGGGAGCTACTTCCACAGTCCAAGTGGGAATGATCCTGACACAGCCTACCTCCAGAATGAGAAGGTCACCTTGGGTCCCAGCCACATGGGGACGCTGAGCCAACTCCTCCAGGACAAATTCAACAAGTTACTGAGAGAGAGAGACAGAGTCAGAGAAAGAGAGAGAAAGAGAGAGAGAGAGAGGGAGAGAGAGAGAGGGATGGAGAGAATTACACTTAAGCAGGCTGCTGGTGGCACAGGCCTACAATGGTAACTACACATTGAGATATGAGGATCATGGTTCATAGCCAGCCGAGGCAGGAATGTCTGTAAGACGCTTATCTCCAATGAACCACCAGAAAACCAGAAGTGGTATTATAGCTCAAGTGGTAGAGCCCTAAACTTGATCTGAGCAGCTTGTGGACAGTGCCCAGGCCCAGAGTTCAAGCACCACGACTGACAATAAGTGGACTTCCCACCATAAGAAATGGACTGAATAGCACCCATTGTCCTAGGGAGCATGGCCGAGAAGTCAGGCCAAGCTCCCTGTCTCCTGGGGGTCATGAGTAGGTCACCCAGCTTTTCCGTGCCTCATTTGCCCCAGCTGCAAAGCTGAACAATGAAGGATCCCCTTCCTCATGAGGATAGGGTAAGGATGAAAGAGAGCCATTTTTTGTTTCATAATCCCATACCTGTAGCATGATAAATAACAGGCACCTTCTGAGTCCTTTCCAGGTATCTTCTTGTTATATGCTCACAGAATTGCCAAGAAACTTATCTGATGACCGTTGCCTCTATGCCTGGCCCTGCCCCAGATTTCCCCTTGTATTGATCCCTTGTTTCCTCACAACTGTCCTGTGAGGAGACTGAGGACCAATGGTGCCAGGCTGAACCCAGAGCTTCAACTGTGGTCAAAAATCGGCTGCTGTGGACTAAGAGTTTGGGACAGTAATCTAAACCGATGACTGAGCATGGCGCTACATATCTACCATCCCAACTACAGAGGACAAGGCATGGTGACACCTGCCTGTCATAGGAGTACCATGATCCAGATAAGCCTGAACATATATGGAGTCTCTATCTCAGAAATGCCCTAGACAGAAAGGCTTGGCTCCCATGGAACAAGACCTGATTGGAAAGCCTAAGCTCTTGAGTTCAAACCCTAATATACCACAAAGAATCTGAGGCCTGGTGCCAGAGGCTCATGCCTATACTGCTACCTACTCAGGATGCTGAGATCTGAAGATCACAGGTCAAGATTTAAAGTAGGGTTGGCCTTGTCCATCAGACGTCATGATGAGATGCCCCAGAGTTTGACCCATGCCAATAAGGTCCATACTAACAGGGCTCACAGCCTTAATAAGTGCTAACCACGCTCTCTGTCCCCCTGGGGAGCCAACCCCTAAGGGCCCCACCCCCAGGTCCTCCCGTGCTCCCTCTGCCACCAACCAGGCCCAAGAGAGTAGACAGTTCCAGATCACAAAGATCCCTTGTTCTTATAATTAAAGGTGCTGAGTCCCCTTCAAACGTCTCACCCTTCCAAGCCCCCAGACCTCAGCCACAAAGTCCATGCACCCCTCCCCCAAAGACAGATGTTAGAAGTTACCAAAGGGTCCAGCACTCCTTGTAACAACCAACTTCTACACACACACACACACACACACACACACACACACACACACACACACACACACACACACACACACACACACACACACAGAGCCATCACGGGCGGCTCCTGTCTGTCATCCTAGTTATTCAGGAGGCTGAGATCTGAGGATCACTGTTCAAAGCCAGACACTCAGGAAAGTTTGTGAAGCTCCTATCTACACTGAACCACCAAATAGCCACAAGTGGAGCTGTGACTCAAGTGTCAGAGCTCTAGCTTTGAGCAAGATATCTCAGGGACAGCACCTAGGCCTTGAGTTCAAGGCCCAGTTCTTCTACCTCCCAACACACACAATCACAGACACAGACAATCAGACAACAGACAGACAGACAGACAGACAGACACACACACACACACACACAAACACACACACACACACACACACAGGATAGCCCAAGGATTCCGCAGTCCCTGAGAACAGAAACATGAACTCCCTCAATTAGGATCAGATTCCACCCACTAGAAGGTGGCAGTACCAACATCAGACCCACTGTAGACAAAACATTGAGCCGCACATATATCTGGAATGTCTCATAGACCAGTATGGCATTTCCTATCATGCACACTGCTATGTGTAAAACTTAGTCACCTCTTTTTTGTTGTTGTTCAAGGTGTTTGAACTCTGGGCCAAGGTGTTGTCCCTCAGCAATTCAGCTGAAGGTGAGCACACTCCCACTTGAGCCAAAGCAACACTTCCTGTTCTCTAGTGGTCTATCATCAAGTCTCACAGACTCTTCTGCCCAAGCTGACTTGTAACGATGGTCCTCACATCTCAGCCTTCTGAGTAGCTAGGATGAGAGTTGTGAGCTACGGGTGGCTTCCGGCTTCAGCCACCTTCATATACAGAGAGGAAATCCATATCGTCAGGCCCCAAACTTTTTGCAACCCTTCACTTCAGATTTTGATACCCAGCATCCAAATCTATCCTTCAATGGAGAAAATAAAGACAAAACAAACACACCTGCACCCCTTCGCCTACTCCCTGCCTGTCACAGGACATGTCCTCTTGAAGCTGTGGCTTCCAACTGGGGCAAACTTGGGGAGTTCTTACAAATATCTTTACAGTGAGGCCAGCACTTGGTCTCCCAAACACAGCACCCTCCCCACACCCCCACACCTCCACCATCATTTGCAGGCAAAGATGTCTTACTTTCTTTCTTTTTTATGTTGTGGAGCTGAACTCTGGGACTGGGTGTTGTCCCTGAGCATTTCAGCTTAAGGCAAGCACTCAATTGCTTGAGCCACAGCACAACTTCTGGTTTTCTGGCAAATCCTTTTAGGTAAGAGTCTCAGGGTCTTTCCTGATCAGGCTAGCTTTGACCTGTGGTCCTCAGATCTCACGTCCTGAGTACCTAGGATAACAGCCATGAGCTACTGGCACCCAGCCAAACAAACTTCCTTTCTGTCATCTTCTCCCCCCAGGAGACTGAAATCTGAGGACTGCAGTTGGATTCCACTTAGCAGCAAGGCCCGTGAGAACTCTTTATCTCCAGTTAAACACCCCAAAAAGCTGGAAGTGGAGCTGTGATTCAAATGGTAGAGTGCTATCTTGGAGCAAAGAAGATAAGATCCATGTCCTAGTTTCAAGCTTTTTCTAGCATAGACCCACCCAAGAAAGGGAAGCAAGTGGGCACACGGGAGCTCAAAGCTAACACATAATACTCAGGACTCCCAGAACAGACCCCATCCAGCTCTGATTCTCTAGATTCTATGTCCTACACCATGGCAGTCTTAGATGGCACTGACCATGCACCAAGTTGGGACATTCAAGTACAATCTCATACTGAAGATCCCCTGACCTTATCACTCAGGATCTCTCGCTGTCCTGCCTGAAAACTAGGCAGTGAGGTAAGATCTAGTTATCTACCACATGATATGGGAACCAAAGGAATTCCTGGTCAAGGAAGGGAGACCGGGGGGATCTAGTTCCCTCTTTGGGAGGTGAAAAGGGCTGCTCTATCCCAGAAATTTTCCTATGTTGTGAGTATTATCAAAGAAACAACCCTGCTCAGACCATGGTGCCTCTGATTTTTCCACCAGCCTCTACCCAGCTCTGCTCCACCTTCAGCCTGCCCTCTCTGAATCCCAGATCTGCCATCTATACTAAAGAGTGAGCCAGCCAAGAGATGCACTTCCTGCCCTTATTCCCAGGCTGTCCTGTGTCAGCAGCATGCTTACCTCAGTCTTTGGTGAAGGAATGAACACCAGGAGTGGTATCGTCAGATTGAGCCCTGGAAATTCCTAGTCCCTAAGGGTGTACTGCACAGGCATCCTGCAGTGAACGGCAGCCAGGTTGTCAATGATGAACCCAAGGTGCCAGGACTTTTAATAGCAGTGTGGCTGGATCAAAGGCTGGAAGTCTATGTTGTCAGGTGAGGTCATGGCTCCAAAGGCCTGACACACGTGACCCAGGATCATTCTCCCTCTTCAAATTCCTACTTATACTTTGATCCCCCCCTTGAAACTCTCTCACTCCAATTCTTCCCTAGCCCTTGGAAACTTTCTTTTTATCTGACCAGAAAATAAACTCAAAGAGGCTGGGCATAATTGATACCTGTTGACCCCCTCTGAACCCTAGGTTCTACCCGCGGCTAGTTCCCTATATTGTCAGTGACCACACAGGTCATGGATGGTATGAAGTTTCTGAGGGGTCAGTGGCTTGGTCCTCCATACTGGCTTTAGGCTCTGAAACTGTCCCCACATAGATTGTGAATAATTGGCTCCCTTGATCCAGAGACTCCAAACCATGGCTTGCATGTTCTCCCTTCTTTCTTCCTTTCCTTTTTTTCTCCCTCTGTCCTTCCCTCCTTTCTCTCTTTACTTTCTTTGTGTCAGTTCTGGGACTTGTACTCAGAGCCTAGGTGCTGTCCCTAAGCCTTTTTACTCAAGGCTAGCAGTCTATGGCTTGAGCCACACATCCATTTCTGGTGTTTTGGTTTTGGTAGTTAATTGAAGACAAGAGTCTTACAGGCTTTCCTCCCCGGGCCAAAAGCCTCAATCCTCTGATCTCAGCCTCCTCAGAAACTAGGATGACAGGCTTGAAGCACTGGCATCCAGATCAATCCAAGGTTTCTTCATGGGCTGTGGAACCAGTCCTAGAACTTTTCGTTGTCTATGACCCCCCAGAGCCTCGTGCACACTGTAATGGCTTGTTGGTTAAATAAATGAGCAACTGTCTATGACAATACTACAGAAAATCCCATCTGATTCAGGTAAGAATCCTCTGTGGGGGAGTGGGGAGAAAGCCTGTGTAGCTCTCCCACAGTTCTCCCTCCTCCCTCTTACCCACTCCTGGTGCCACAACACTTAACCGTTTTGACTCTGAGGGTGTGAGCCACTATGTACTTGCTACATTCCAGAGCCTCTGGGATGCCGGTCTTCTCAACCATCTCTGTCCAGCAGCTGACCAGCTCTGTGGCACTCAATTCACCATGGAGGTGTGAATGAGTTTGCTGTGAGCTGAATGGCTGGCTCAAGGTGACTCCTGTCCTCTCCCTGGGGCCAGCCAGGATTGTCCACCACATGTGGCCCTAAATTTCATGTTGTAGATGAAGGATTCTTGAGGTAGCCTGGGTTCTCTGAATCTCCCAGATTCCAGTACAGGTGCTGGGAAACATCTCTACTCATTGCTGGCAGGCTGGGGATGGTGAGGTCACAAGGTCTGCTCCCCACAATGTCCTCGATTGGGGTCATCACCCTAGAGAGATGCCACAGCTGCCAGAGAAAGGCAGTCAAGGCACAACGTTCAAAGCAGGAGACAATCTGGCTTGGGAACTCTGCGTGTGCAGCTTTGAACATCATTGTTTGATGGCTGAAATCATCCATCTAATTTGATCCATAATCCCAGATATTAGTGGAAATTGCCAGCTTAACTAAAAAAAAAAAAACTGGAAAATGTGGTATTTAATTTGTTCCGATCAAACTTAAAGGGTTCCAAAATCAGTTGTCCCCTTTTCCTTCCAGACTGCCTATAACAGGTTACAGAAACTGGCATTCAGCCAGCCCTAGCTAACTGCCACCTCCTGATACCGAGCGGGCTCCAGCAGGAGAAATGGACTTACCTACCACTGCCCAGCTGGAAACAGCCCAGGCGTGACACAGACTGGATTCTGCAGGACTCCAGGGAGGATTGACACTGAGCACTGCCCCAGGAGGGTGTCCTCACCACCAGTGGGGGCCCGCAACCCTGTGCCAGAATGCCCACAGAGACCGTTAAAGCCATAGATATGGTTCCCCTCTCATCCACTGTCATGGTGAACCATCTGCCATGTCACACCATACGCCAGTCCCCAAAACCTCATAGTTTCACAGCCCCTGCCTTATCATTTCCCTCATCTCGTTCCCTAATTATGTTGGGCAAACACATTCCAAACCCTTGAATTACCTCCAACTAAACACACAAGAGCAGAGTGTCTGGCTTGAAGAATGTGGCTGTGATCTCATTCACCTTATGAAACTTCTGGCTGGGGATAGAAGGACAGGCTTCCACTCCAGTCCAGGGTTCACACAGTTCTTCTAGAGGAGGCCCACTCTGGCCCAGCAGCTACTGTGGGCTACAGGAAAGGGGGAAGAGAGAGGTGGAAAGAGGAGGAAAGTAATGTCTACTGAAATCTTCCATGAAGGAGCCATGAAACTGTGAAGGAGAAAACAAAAATTGTGGTTGAGCTTGTACTTGGTATTGATGAAGAACAACAACAAACATACACACACACAGAGACATAAAATGCTTTTGCTGTTTTTAGACATGGTGACTTAAATATATTTTCATTGTTCTCATCTCCCTGCTCTCCCAACACACACACACACACACACACACACACACACACACACACACACACACACACACACACACCTCCAGAATGGTGACAGATGACACTTCCATGCAGCACCTGCAATTTGCCAAGTGATCACTCACCTGAGGACAGTCAGGCTGTACAAGGAGAAAGATTCTCTCTCTCTCTCTCTCTCTCTCTCTCTCTCTCTCTCTCTCTCTCTCTCTCTCTCTCTCTCTCTCTCACTCACACACACACACACACACACACTCACACACGCGTGCGTGCGCACACACACACACACTCACACACACACACACACACACAGACTCAGAGTAGTACCTCTCCTAAGTTTGTTGATTCCTCATCAGAGAACGCGGGTTCCCATTCTCTGTTCCCTTGTCAGAACCAAGGGCTCCCACACAAGGGGAGCACCACTCTAATGACACAGCACGACCCTGCCTCTCCCCTTCTCCAGGGCCAGACCCTTCCCCTTGGGAACAACCAGCCTTAACTCCTCATTCACCAAAACCCTACGCCAGGATGCTGGGTGAAGGAATCCCCAGACAGGTGGGTCCTCAGAGCAGGACTGAAACAAGCAGTGGGTCATGGGGTCCCAAGGGGGTGTCTTACCCAGGGCGGGGGCGTTGTTGAGGAAATGGATGGGGTCCTAAAGGCTACATACATGCACAGACTCGTACTTCCAGCCTAGATACTTCTGGGCAACTGGGCAGATTCTTGGGGAGGACAAGGAGAGCAGATGGACAGGGAACACCGGCAGACGCTGGCAGAGCTGGGAAATGTGATCACCCTGTGAGTACTGTTGACAGCTGGGATGGGGGGATAGGCCAGGTATATGTGTGTCTGAGGGCATGTGTTCCTCCCATATATTCACCTATTATCTGACCCCCAGTGCCCTCACCTCCCTAGTGGGCTTTTCTGGGACCCTCCTCAGATGAAAGGGTGACTGAGCACTCATAGCTCACATAGCAAGGGAGGCCTATCTTCTGCATCCAACATCCCCCACTCCCAGCAAAAAAGGAAAAGACCCAATAAGGCAGGTGCAGAGGTGATGTTCCCTAGCTCTGACTAAAGCCACCAGGTTTCCACCAGGGAGAGGAAGGGTGCAGATGTGGGACTGTGTGGCTCCCACTGCTCCAGCCAGGGGCTCAGTGGTGATCCCTTCTCACCCATTCTTGCATCTCCCCATTTCCAGAGATACTGGCCAATAGGGATGGGGGTGAGTTCCCAGAGTCAACACCCACTCCCCAACCCCCCCCACTCCTGGGGAGCATTTGTGGCAGAGTCAGGGCTGGCCTGCTTGGTGCTGGGGAGGCGTGGTTGGGACACAAGAGGGAAGGTGGGATTTGCAGGGGGGGGAGTGGGAGTGGTAGGGGGAGGTCACAAGGTACTGACCTGCGATCTGCCACTTACTTGTGCTGCTGGGAGAATCTGTAGGCTGTGGTTCTGTGTGCAGCGTGCAGCAATGGTGTGAGGGATGTGCCTGATGTGCTGGCTTTTTGTGCTCTGTACTCCTGGCCCAGACCAATGCTCCCAAAGCAGCAGAGGTTTTGAGGCCGCCATCCCTGGTGCATGTGCCTGCTCTTCTCTGCTCTCTTTCTGCCCCCACTTTTCTCCAGGACTGCCCCGCCCCTGTTGCACAAGTGCTGCAGTCCATGTGTGCCCCTGGCTGCAGCAGATATGTGCCCCCTCAGCCACGCCCTATCCTCCCCTGAGTCATGTCTCCTCCCTCCCTCAGCCACGCCTCCATCCCTGGCTTTGTGCTGTCCTGACTCTGCCCTAAGTCTTCCAGGCCATGGCAGAAGCAGCCTCACCTCAGGTCAGGGCTTCCCCCCAACCCCAGGATCGAATCCCCACTCAGCCCAACCGAGGACTCTTCTCCATCCACCCCACACACCAAGCTGTTGCACGGTGTCTCTGTATGTTTGTGTGTGTGTGTGTGTGTGTGTGTGTGTGTGTGTGTGTGTGATTTTTGGGGATACCAACCTTGCAAGGACTCAGAACGATTTTAAAAAATAGCACAAATAATCCTGTGTAATGGATTCAGCACAATAGCAACCTTTGGGATCCTCATGGTAATCTAATGACTAGTAAGATAAGACATGCCATTTTAACATCACTAAACTTACATATCATAGTATTATGACATCATATGACATAGTGACATTATAGACATATTGTGAATGCCTATTCTGTGATTTCATTCTATTTCAAGTGAGCAATATTGGTGGATTTCAGAAATCCATTGTGACCTCAAAGCCATTGTGATGTGAAAATCGCTTTGTGACATCACAGTGCCATTGTGATAGTAACCTGTTGTGACATCACAAACTGGTCCTGTCCATTGTGACCTCATCACCAAGGTGACATCACAAAGCCATTATGATAACACATTGCTGTTGTGACATTACAATCACCTTGAGACCTCCCAAACCCATTATGACATCTTTAGCACCTTTGAAAAAACACATGGCCTTTGTGACATGACAGTCCCTTTGTGTACCCATATCCTCAATGTGAGATGTCAATTGAGATCAGATATGCCAAAGAAATATCACAAAGTATTTACAATATAATCATAAGTGTGACATCACATGGTCATTGTGACAAAATCAGCTCATTGTGACATCACAAATCTGTAATGACATCATACCACTATGACATCACATTGTCATTGTGACATCATATATACATTATGAATGCCTATTAGGTGATTTCATTAAATTTCAAATGTGGCATGTGGATTCATATCAAAAACACATTTTGACTTCATAACCATTGTGACATCACAATCCCTTTGTGATGTAACATTGAAATTGTGATATCTCTAAACAACTGTGACAACTCAAACATGTCCTGTCCTCAAAAGTTTTGTGACATGTTGCCACTGTGTTATGTTAGGCCCATTGAGAGCTCAATCTATTTTTGACCTCAAATTATTTCAGGAATATCATGAAATATTAGAAATAAACTTTGACATCATGAGCATAGTGACATCACACTGCTAGAGGTAATGACCATTGTGTCATATTGTCACATCACAAATCTGTTTTGACTTCATTAAATTTGTGTCAACAAATGCTTTGGAATCCTCACAAGCCCATTCTAAATTTATATACTCATTTGAGTTAATGACAATTGAGGTCTGGAATGCCATTGTCACATCATCAATCCACTGCGACATCACAAAACAATTTTCAACTCATCAATACTATAGCATCAACAATTAATTATAATTTGACATCATATTGCAATTGTGATATTACTGTACCATCATGCTTTCACAAACCTATTATGATGTAATCAGATCTTAGAAAATGCATGGCCTTTGGGACATCAAGCTCCTTCTGTGAACTTGTATCATTGGGAACTTGTAGCAATTGAAATTTGAAACAATATGTGATATTACAAACTAGTTTTGACATTATTAACCCATTTTTATATCATTAATATTTTGACAACCAAAACCTGTTAGGAACTTTAACACTTTTGACAAAAAACATGGCGTTTGTGTCATCACAGTTCATTTGTATATGTCATGGTGACTTCATTCTCATGTCCTCACTGTAAACTAATAGCAATTAAGATCTGACATACCATTGTGACATCACAAACCATTTGTGCCATCATCACCAGTGTGATATCAATCATTATGGCACCATCAGCACATTGTGATATCAACAAGCTACAGTGACCTCATAGCATTATGACATCACATTGCCATTTTGCTGTGTTAGACACATTGTGAATGTATATCCTGTGATTTCATTCTATTTAAAATGTGGCATGTCAGTTGATATCAGTAACACATTGTGACCTCATAACCATTGTAACATTATAAACCCTGTGTGACTTCATAACTGGTGTAACATCACATTGTTGTTATGACATCTTTAGCTTATGGTGACATCACAAAATGGCAATGACATTATAACATTTGCCATTATGTCATTGTGATATCATAGTCACATTATGAATGCCTAATCTGTGATTTCATTTTATTTGAAATGTGGCATGTGAGTTGATATCAGAAACTCATTCTGATTTCACAACCATTGTCAAATCAAAATCCCTTTGTGACATTAATTTGACAACATGACATCACAATGGAAATGTGATGGAACTAAGACATCATGATATCAAAATGGTCATGAACACACAATGGGTTTCTGATAACCGACATGCCACATTAAAAATAGAATAATAACATAATAGGCAAACACAACGTGTCTATGACATCAGAACAACAATGTGATGTGGCAGTGCTATGATGTCACTGTAGTTTTACATGTCAAAATGAGCTGATGGTGTCATAATGACAACATGATGTCACAATTATGATGTCAGAAAGGATTTGTTATGTTTCCTTGGTATGTCTGATGTCAGTTGTCATTTGTTCCCCATGAAGTTATGGATACAAAAAAGATTCTGTGATGTTACAGAGGCCATGTGTGTTTTCAAAGGTGGTTATAAGTCATAATAGTTTTGGAATGGCACAATGTGATCCATAATGTCACAATGGAATGAGATGTCCTTTTGGGTTTTGATGTCACCGTGGTGATGAGGTCACAATGGCTTTGTGATGTCACAGTTTGTTTGTAATATCAGAATGACCCAATTTCAATTACTCATAATTCAATATGAGAATACCATTTGATAGAAGAAGCTTCATAGTGTGAGGTCATACTATGTGAAAACCCAACGGGACAGTGATTTCACAATGACAATGTGACGTCTCAACATCATGTTATAATAATGTTCTGATGTCACAATTCGTGATGCCATACTGATGAGGAGGTCATAACTTGGTCATAACTTGTGTGAAATGCTGCCATTAGGATATTTTGGCTTTTAGTAAGCTTATAATCTGTTTTGAAATATAATAATTCAGGTATGACATATGATATCAGAAATTGACTTTGACATCATGAACATTGTGACATCATGAACATTGTGACATCACATTGTGAAGAATTGGAAAAATTAGGGCTGCGTCCATTTTACAATTTGCTAATTTGCTAACTGCTGATTCTGCTTCTGTAAACTTGCTTACGCTGGCACTGACCCTTCCCTTTCCAAAAATGAGTTAAGAAGTTTTAGGGACCAGATGCTGGCCCCAGGACAACGTCAGTGGTCGTAGATAAAGAACAGACAGTACGTGTTCCTCAGTTCCCATTTAGAAATTCCCCAGACAGGACCTTGAGATAACGACCACCTGGCAAGACCACAAGCTAAGCCAAATGTCAACCAATCATAGGCCTGTAATCATGTAACCCCCCCCCCTTAAACCAACCATGGGCCAGTCATTTTACAAAGAGTGTTACAAAATTTCCCGCATGGCAAAGTGATTGTTGGTGTATATGGTGACCTTTAAATGGACCAATCATGGGATGCTTTGTGTTATGCGTTAATCTTGTGGGTTTTGCCTTTAAAAAGGGCTTGTAACCGCTGCTCGGGGCTCCCTGTCTGCTCGGGACAGAGTCCATTTGCGCAAACGTCAAATAAACTCCTCTTGCTTATTGCATCTCCCGGCCTGGAGTCTGAGTTTTCTGGGGCGCCCTCCTGTTGACGAAAGTATCCTAGGTGGCTAGTGTCTTTCATTTGGTGCATTGGCCGGGAACCAGGCACCCCCAAACCCCAGATTCCAGGACAGGCAGGAGGTAAGATAGAGCTCTTGTCTTTCGTGTTTGTTGTGTTCATTTTATGTTTTGGGGATCCAAAAGTGCCTGTACAGGACGTGTGTGGGGGACCAGAGGGAAAAGCAGACGTGCCCACTACCCTGGTCCCGCCCTGGGGTTCTACCCCAGGGTGCGTGAATTTGTGGTGGACTAGAGGGAAAAGCAGAAGTGCCCACTACCCTAGTCCCGCCCTGGAGTCCTACTCCAGGGTGGCGTGGAGGGGGGATGAGATCCGAGTGTCTCTGTGTTCGGGGGAGTTAAGGCACGGCCGGCCTCTCCCTTCTGAAGTTTCTCTCCTCACTTGTGCTCACTCGGGGACCACGCGGCGTTTGTCTAGTCTTGTCTGTGTCTGTCTGACATTATTTGTCTTTGGTGTTTGTTTTGTGACTTTCAAGGAAATGGGTCAACAAGCAAGTCCACTCCTAGGACACCTGAGACCTTGTCCTAGTTCGTTTAAAAACAAAAACCGCTGGTTCTGCTTTTGTAACTTGCTTGTTTGTCAATTATAAAGCTGCCACTGACCATCTGCAAGTGGCCCCAGTTAGATCTCAGCCTCGGGCCTTGGCTCGGGGGGGTCTAAATGTGGGAGAGAACATGTGAGTCTGAGGGGATGGCCGCTAGGGACTTCTTTCCCTTGCCCCAAAATGACTGGCAATTCTCCTCCGCCTTGGAAGGCCCCTGGGTCAACGTCTGCAGGAATCTAAGAGAAAAATCCTCCAGAGGTGAGTAGGGGTGTTGAGTCCCCTGGTAAGTGAATGGTGGTGAGTGGTCGCCCCATTCACTGAGACCTGATTTTCTCTTTATGGCCACTTGTTTGTCTTGTTAACTTTAGTATGTGTTTGTTTTATGTTTTCTGGGGTAGGGAAGTTCTGGGTGAGTGTGGCAGGCTCACCCAGCAGAATCTGGATTCAGCTTGCTGAGTGAGAACAGCACAGAGTTCCGGTAGGGATAAACTGGGTGATTGGAGTGGGCTCGCACGAGCTTGTTTGAGCCCAGGTCAGTATTTAGATTGGAAGGCCTTTTAGATTGAATTTGCTAGTGACGAGGCTGCGGCCAATCAGGCTGGGGGAAACCCAGCTTGGGACAGAGATATGCTGCTTGGACAGGGGAGATTCGCCAATCAGCAGATAGGCTACCCGGTTCAAGTTTATGAACAAATCAATAAAATTGGCATAAAGGCATGGAAGGCCTTACCAAATAAAGGCGAGGTGAGTGGCAATCTCACCCAAATCCTGCAGGGCTCTATGGAGCCGTTTTCGGACTTTGTTGCTCATATGGTCAAGGCTGCTGGCAGAATTTTTGGTGACCCAGACGCAGCCATGCCATTAATTAAACAGCTTGTTTACAAGCAGTGCACTAAGGAATGCAGAGCCGCCATAACCCCATATAGGAATAGGGGACTAGAAGCATGGATGAAAGTTTGCAGAGAGCTGGGCGGACCACTAACTAATGCTGGATTAGCTGCTGCTGTGGTGCAATTAACCCAGAAGAAAAGGGCTGGGAAGGTGGCTCAGTGGTAGAGCACTTGCCTTGCATGCTAGAGGCCCTGGGTTCGATTCCTCAGCACCATATAAGCAAAATGACTCAAGTGGTAGAGTGCTGGCCTTGAGCTGAAGAGCTGAGGGACAGTGCCCAGGCCCAGAGTTCAGGCCCAGGAAAAAACCTATTCAAAAAACGCTGCAAATTTGTCTAAACAGTTGTCTAGTTATCTTTTAGGTAATTGAACTGGGGAGTTCGACAGCCTGATGGAACAGTTCAGGGTTGCCATCGTCATGGTGAACTCGACCCGAGTGGATGCCGGATTGGGGGAGGGGTTATCTTCATGGATCTCCGCTGCTATGAATCATCTTAAGGAATGGGCGGGTTTGGGAGCCCTGATAGGCCTCCTGGTGTTAGCCTCCTTGGTATGTCTGTGGTGCATTTGCCAAATTAGAGGTTCTCAGCGTCGCAGTGCAGCCATGATTATCCAAGCCTTTACAGTCATTGGAGCAGGTCAGTCCCCCCAAGCGTGGCTTGCCACCCTAAAACAATGAACACAGATTGCAAAGCCAAAGTACTGCAGTCGAGAGGCATGAGTTTTGCCCTCGAGGAGAGCATGTTTGATTGCACATGGGTTCGATTCTCCTTTTCCCGTCCTTGTGAAAAACAAAAGGAATCAATGGACAGGCTGAGTCATCCCTAGAGAAGGTACCCTCTGGGAGAAGGCTTGTATGCAGTCCTTGCATTGCACAACAGGGATCAGACCTCTGTTCTCATCTGTGTTCTTTAAACAAAAAAGGGGGAACTGTAGAGAGCTGCGAGAGGCCGCACCTGGAAGATGACGCCAGCTTCTGCCCTCCGCCTTCCCGATGCCGAGTGCTCTCTGTGGTAAACAACTCCTTAGATGGCTAAGGCAAAGAATCTGGCTTGCTTCCGCGCACCTGAACCTATTGGTGGTTCCCACGTGGCGTATCAGGGTTGGCTACCCAGCGGGTACTTAAGGCTGTGGGGAATTCTTCCCGGGGTTGGGGTCAGAAGATTACAAAAAAGGTCCTGAATAAACTGCAGAGAGAAGTTTGGTGTCGCGTCTTCCTTGCTGGTCGAGGAGGTAGCGACACCTAATATATGTATTTAAATATTTTTTTTCTTTCATTCATTTGTTTCTAACACATTTATAAGATTATTTCTTTGTTGCTTTTGTATGTCCCTCCCCCACAGTATAACTCCTGCTTTCACTGTATTTGATGTCGGTATAATTTGTGGAGGGGTAGGGGAAAAACAAGTCACTTAAATAAGGATACAGGTGGACCCGTTGCAACAAAGAGAAATACAAGTTGTTATGTCGAAAATGAACTTTACAACTTTGGTGGGGGGTAGGGTTTTGGTGAGGGGGTCAGGAGGGAGGCTGGAAAGGGATAGAAAGGGGCAACAAAGGAGGAGGCTACAATGCTTGATAAGAAATGTACTCATTATCTTGCTCATGTAATTGTAACTCCTCTGTACAGTATTTTCACAATAATAAATAAATAAATATAAATAAATAAAAAAATAAAAACAAAAACACAGAAAATCCTACATTTCAAGTGATACTTTCTAGATGCTAGGTTGAAAAAAAAACTATACCATTTGTGGGTGGAGACTGGCGGGAGGAGTGGGGGAGAGCAAAGAAAGAGGTGACAATACAAAAAGGAATGTACTCATTACCTGGCTTATGAAATTGTAAACCTTCTGTTCCTCACCTTTAGAATAACAACAACAATATTTTTTAACTGGGAAAAAAGTTACATGTTACATGTTACATTACATTCCTAAATATTTTATATATATATTTTTTAATTGTATTTTATTTTATTTGAGAACATACTGTACAGAGGGGCTACAATTACATGGGCAGGATAATGCATACATTTCTTACCAAGCATTGCAGCCTCCTCCTTTGTTTACCCTTCACTTCCCTTCCGCACCTCCCCCCTCCCCCACCCAATTTTACCCCCCTCCCCCACCCAATTATACCCCCCTCCCCCCCCACACCGACATTGTAAAGCTGGTTTTGACATGACATTTTGTACTTCTCATTGTTGCAACAGGTCCACCTGCATCCTTAAACGACTTGTTTGTCCCCATCTCCTCCACATGTTATACTGACATCAAATAAAGTGAAAGCGGGGGTTACACTGTGGGGGAGGGACATACAAAGCAACAAAGAAATAATCTTATAAATGCATTAGAAACACATGCATGAAAGAAACGAAAACATTAAAATACATATTTAGGGGTTCGTTTTCCTAACATCACATTATCTGATCTTTTCCGCTTGACTCATACCTATACTAGATATTGCAAATAAGGGAAACCATGGGACCTATGTTTCTTTGGGCCTGGCTTACTTCACTTAATATAATTTTTTCCAAACCTTTCCATTTCCTAACAAATGGGGAAATGTCATTCTTTCTGATGGAGGCATAGAATTCCATTGTGTATATATACGACATTTTCTTGATCCATTCATCTACTGAGGGGCATCTGGGTTGGTTCCATAGCTTAGCTATGGTAAATAATGCTGCAATAAACATAGTTGTGCTGGTAGCTTTAGTGTGGTCTTGTTTGTAAACATTTGGGTAAATGCCCAAAAGTGGGATTGCTGGATCATAGGGGAGAAGTATGTGAAGTCTTTTGAGGAACCTCCATACTGCTTTCCAAAGTGGTTGAACAAGTTTACATTCCCACCAACAATGAAGTAAGGTTCCTTTCTGTCTACATCCCCTCCAGCATCTGTTGTTGTTAGAGTTCTTGATTTTTGCTGTTCTAACTGGAGTGAGGTGATATCTCAATGTTGTTTTGATTTGCATTTCTTTTATGGCTAGGGATGTTGGACATTTCTTCATGTGTTTATTGGCCATCCTTCTTTCTTCTTCAGAGAAGCTTCTCTTTAAGTCCTTCGCCCACTTATTTATTGGGCAGTTGTTTCTTTGAGGATTTGTTGTTGGGTGGTTTAATTTTTTGAGTTCCAAGTATATTTTAGATATGAGACCCTTGTCCGTTGTATGGCTAGTAAAAATCTTCTCCCAATCGGTGGGCTTTCTATTGATCTTGCCAGCTATGTCATTTGCCCTGCAGAAGCTAACATTTTATATTTTTAAACTATATGCACTTTGATTCATAATTCATAAGAGAACTATATTTGAGAGTTTGCTGACTTTATGAAAGTCGTTGTTAGTTAGCCTATTATATATTATTTCCTTTCCTAAGAAAGTTTCTAGCTATTTATAGCCCTCTAAGAGTTTCATAAAGCCTGGATTGATTGAACAAATAAAAGTAAACCCTTACTTGAAAGGCAATTTCTAGTGGTCATGTTGTCATGAATTTAAAATTATATTTTTTTAAAATAACTTTTCTCAAGGGTAGTCAGTAACCTCTAATATGTAACCTATAAGGTTTATGGAGGGTGAAAAAATCTAATTTCCTTAGTAAGGATTTTCTCTTGTTGTGTGAGTATTTAGAATTAAGATGTTAATGCATATTATTAGAGTTGCATTTGTATTTCAATCAACAAACATTTCTTGTAATCACAGTGGTGTTGCCAGCAGTACTACGTGATCTGGAAACTGAGAGGTCTTGTTGAATGGAATCAATCCATTTTCTTAATGCTAATTGTTACCTGATTCCAGCAGATTACAAATGCTATGGTACATATATTAGTAATCAGAATACATGGATACACAAAGCTACTGTATATTATGAATAAAAATGAGATGTGCAAATCATAAGATTCTATACACACACTCCATATACACACATATCTGTATATGTATATATGTATGCACACATAGACACATACATACGTATGTATGCAGAGAGGATAATTGAATATGCATTTTGTGCAAACTTAATAATGCAAAGCATACAGTGATTCCATATATAGGTGTCACCTGACAATTTCACAAATATTTTAATTTTAATTACTGTTGCAATTAGTAGTATCTTTGAAAATACTTATAATGAGCCGAAGTGATATGTTTTTCTTGTCACCCCAGAGTTTCAATGCACCTGCCATATGTTGTCTTTAGTAATTACAAGGCTTTTTTTCTCTCTGTAGCATAAGTACTTATTAAGTTGCAGGGTTTATACAATATATCCAAGGTTAGATTGCATCATCTTGAAAACTGCCTTAGAATGTTTCTCATTTCACTTAAAAATAACCACCCACCAACACAAAAAGAGACTCCAGTTAAAGAAAGTCATATGGAAAGCAATATAAGTGAATAAACAGAATCGTATTGAAGGGACAAGAACATTTAGTAAGATTTTACGTCTTTAGTTTGTGATTGCACAAATAACATTCAAGCTATTTCATACTGTGTCTTCCCATATCTCAAGCCCATCATAAAGGTTAATTATCCTTATGTGTAACGAAAGCACATCCTGCAGTATAAAAGCAAAGATTAAATAATATCTCTCTAAAATATCTTGTAATATATGAACTGATACAGCAGCTTAAAGGATTTCTTTTTTATTTTTTTTTCAAGACTGTTCTGCTAACAGAGACATCAATTAGCTAACTACAGGCTACTACCCCTGGGTAAAGGAAATCCCAGGAACTGCATTGTAGGAGAGTTCTAGTAACATTTTAAAAGCATAAAATGAAAACATAATGAAACGTTTCTGGTGGTTCATGACTGTAATTCTAGATACCGAGGAAGTAGAGGTATGAAAGGTATTAGTTCAAAGCCAGGTCAGGCAGAAGAGTCAGAGAGTCTCCCAACTAATTATTAAAAGTTCAGAAGCAGAATTGTGGTACAAATGGCAGAGTGCCAACCTTGAGTAAAAATATAGTAGAGCAAGAGCCATAGCCCCTGAATTCAGGTTCCATACCAGCACCTAAAAGACAAGAAAAAAAGAAATCTTGTTCACTTTCCTTCAAAATTTTATTCCTGTGAAATGGAGAGAGGACACTATTTTCCCAACAACTTGCTTTCTCACTACCTAGTCTCTGGGTGCTAATACACAATAACAGTAAATGGTTAGGGATTCATTTGGTAGACTAGGATCATGTTTAATTTTCCGTATTAGTGATCCTTGTATCTGGGGACTTCCTTTGCTCAAGGTTTAGTTTCCTATAATACTCTGAATTCTCTGGATGTAGAAGTGCCCTCTGCTGTCACTCTGAAAGAAGTGAAGATTAAAAAGAGCAGTAAAGCATGATAACATTTAAAATAATTGGAATCCTATCTAATGCCAGCACCCTCTGCACTTCTACCACCTCCAAGCATTCATAAAACAGAATTTGCTCTTGAAAATGTTATACAATGAGAACCTTTCCAGTAATAAACCTTAAGAGAAGAAATCCTGTCTTCTAATACAGTATTCATCTTCATGAAAGCTCATTTAAAAAGTCCAAATATCTTTCTACTATTTGGATACTCCCTCTCTTATAGATGGAGAAGATGATTCCTAATTACCGAAGAAAACTTTACACTCTTATTTTTGTCATTATGGGCTAGAAACTTCTGGAAGCCCATAGATAGTTCATGTTTTATTTTCTTGCTGCTCTAGGTAAATTATTTTGTGGTCTTTCTTATAATAAGGTGCTTCTAGACCAGCCACAAGCATACATAGGGAATTTGTTCCTCCTAAAGGCAAAAATCAAGGCTCAGGGAGCCAAAGTATGCATCTGTTTTTTTAAAGCAAAGTTACACAATGTATGACTGATTACTACTACACAATTAAAATAAATTAGGAGTCATAATCTTGTTCAATATTGCATTAATTTATTGATTTTTCCCAATAGCAGATTGAAGTTTACTTTAATGTGAACATACTAGGAAAGCAAATGTATTCAGTGACCCCAAGGTTGCCTTCAAAGTGCTTTTGAATTTTTTTGTTGTTTATGTATTATCTTAAATTATGTTTTATTATTCTTAAGTAGTTTAATGAAACAGTTATCATTCAGTTGATAAGATGATGCTTTATTCTTTTTGGTTCATTTCTAGGTTTTCTTTTGTTTTCATTGTATGTTAAATCTGCAGCTGTCAGGTGCTGGTGGTTCGTTCCTGTAATCCTTGCTACTCAGGATGTTAAGCTCTGTGGATTGCAGCTCAAAGCCAGCCTGGGCAGTTAAGTACATAAGACTATTATCTCCAATTAACAATCAGTAAAAAAAAAAACTGGAAATGGAGTTGGGCTCAAAGTGCTAGAACACTAGCCTTAATCAACAAAGCTCAGAGTGAGCACCAGGTTCCTAGTTCAAGCCCTGCAAATAAGAAATACCTACAAATTGATTTCTCCCTGTTTTGTTTTACCAAAAAAATCAATAATCCAATAACCTTAAACTCACAATGATATTTTGAAAATACTCAAAGATTTGAGAAAATTTAAATTCTTTGTAACCTTTGAGAAAGCCAGTTGTATGATAGCTTTTATTTCAATTTCTTGATCATCACTTGATTATAATTTATCATTTTTGTAACTCAGAAATCAATTATTTAGCTTTTATAATAATCATCACATTTCACTTAAAAACAAATCTTTAAAGAGAATATCTTAAAATGATAAAATATTATTTATTCTAAATTTTTCACATCTTTAGCCAGATGAGTTATGTTTCAAGAAGTTATATGGGCAGGGCGCTGATGGCTCACACCTGTAATCCTAGCTACTCAGGAGGCTGAGAAGGGAGGATCGTGGTTCAAAGCCAGCCCGGGCAGGAAATTCCGTGAGGATACATTTCTTTTGTTTCTGAATCCCCTAGTCTAAGATACTTTGTTACAGCTATTCAGGGTAAGATGCTGCACTGTTTCCATTTAAAGAATGTTTGTTTAACTTATTCTGGTTCATTCTCTCTGTATATTTTTCATACAGTTTAAGATTAGGTTGTTTATAGGAAGAAGAAGAAGAAATATAATATACATCTCCAAATGCATTTATTCCAAAATTTATTCCAAAATTAAAAATTTAGGTTGGAATTATCTTCACTGATATAAAGGAAAACAGATTTCCTCACAAAGTGGCTTCAATATCCCACAATGAAGGAAGGGAATTACTTTTTTTTTCTGTTCTTTTCCTTTTCCTTTCTTTTTCTTTTCCTTCCTTTCATTTCCTTTTCTTTTCCTTCCTCACCTTTTCTCTTCCTTCCTCTCCTTTTCTTGCCTTCTTTCTTTTCTTCCATTCTCTCTCTTCTCTTGCTCTCTTACTCTCTTCCACTTTCCTCTCCCCCTCTGCCCCCATCTCTCTCTCTCTGTCCTCTTTCTATCCTACTCTCTAGTCCAAGACTGGGACTCTAAGTAGCTGATGCTTTCACTCTGAATAGAGCTCTACCAACTCATCTTTGCTCTTTCCTTCTGCTGAGATAGCATATTATTAAATTATTACTTCTTCCTTCTTCCTACTTCAAATTTCAAACCTTAAATGTACCCTAGTTTTTGCCTATAAATTCGCATTACCATTGGGCCGGTGATTTCTGGGCATCTGCAATCCTCTGGACTTCTCATCTGCCTTTGGGAATCTGAAAATTTGCCTTGGAAAACTTTTATCTTGGTTTCTTTTATGAAAGGAGTACTGTAAGTGAATCTCTCTCTTATACTCCTCAAAATAAATTAATGTACATTGCTCATGATTCATTTCTAGGTTTGTTGCTGTTTTCAGTTTCCCCTTTTTGTTTATTAAAAAACAAACTTCAATTTTCCTATTCTCACTTTTATGTAAGAATTATATCTACTATAAGCAGATAAATATTTTGATTAGATGTTGTACATCTCTGAGAAATGGTTTCAAATTCAGTACTGTTTTTATGTGTCCAAAAATTCTTTAAAATATACAGCGATGTTCAATAGACTATTTCTTTAGAAAAACAGATGTCAGTACATGTGTGAAGGCAGTCTAAGGAATCTCAGGGAAACCTGTTGATTAAAAGGGGATTGAGAGAGTGGGGAAAGAAAGTGAAATGGAGAGATATATTCTGGGCAAAATATAATATATGCACATCTAAATTACCATAGTGAAATCCCTTAGTGGAATTAATATGCACTAGAGAAAAAAAAGAGAAAGAAAAGAGAGAGAATGACAGGAAAGTAAAACTAGTTCCAGTGTGAGTGGAGGGATTACTGGGAGAGCAGAGAATTCCAAATAAAATTCCACAGTGATTCTAAATCAAGCACCAACATTTCTTTTGTTGAGCTGAAACCCCATTGTACAATTACGTGAAGATAATTCAGAAAAAAGTAAAAACGAAAAGAATCAGCTTTCACACATGCAAAAATTGCCTAATATTCCATAGCTTTTATGTTTTTATTGTCAGAATGGTATTTACCAGGGACCTTGTGTTTTACGCAATCTAAGTCCATTTCAACTGAAAAAATCCAAAGAAATGAATATCCTATCTGACTCTTTGTATATACACATGTGTATTAGCTAGGGGGAAAAAGCGCGCATTTTATTGAAGAATACAATTTTTTTATCTTCTTTACACTTTGATGGATATAAATTATTCTTCTCGTCTATGATCATGAGAAACATTCCAGCTCCCCACACTTTGACACCTTGCTCTTTGCAAACCTTTGTCCAATGTTTTTATTAACTCAATTTAATAGAACATTTTTATGGAGACCTTAAAAATTTAATAACTCCTCCATGCAAGGACAATACCACCTGCAGGCTCCACTGGGATTAAACTGTACTGATTCAATATGTCTGTTGGAACACATGAAAAAAGGAAGGGGGTAGGAGGGAGGGAACAGCAGCTACACTAATCAGTCTTTTCCCTCTCACCAACAAGTACTGCAGTTGCTTAGGACAGTCAATCCAAGCCATTTGCAGAGAATTTCGGTGGTTGCTAAGGTAATATGTAGCTCGCTCAAAACTTCTTAATAATATTAATCTAACTTTGATCATGTCAGAGGCTAGCAATCTTCAATTCAAAAATGTCTCCTCCTGACAGACATTCTGCATATTTTATAGATCTGATCAATATGTTATTAGTCAATAACCTGACGCTGGCTCATGAATTAATCCTTTTCTGTCAACCCAGCAGTTTATAGTCTTCTGTAACCTCATTCCCTCATTGAAGATGTTACCTGGCTTAATCCAATTAAGATAAAATTAACTTTCCCCCCTCGTGGTACTCTCCTTCTATGTTAATTTAAATCTCCAAGGACAGCTACTCCAGGAAAATAATTTTATGCTTGACCTTTTATGTGCAAGATTAAAGTGGTATGGATATATGCATGGGAAGTCAATGAGCTGTCTCTCCATTTTCATCCTTCTTTAACAGTGCTGGAAAAATTCCATGTGAACGCAGAGGATTACTAAATGACAGAGATATATTTATTTAGGTTGTGAAAATAACTCTGTCACTTCAGCTTCGTATTTAGTATCTGTAGTGTTTTTGTCTTTTTTGAAAGGTAAATTAATAATAGGTGGTGGCAGCACTATCAGAGTTATTGTAGATATGGCACACCCAGGATGTTTTTAACAGTTTGCAATATGCAAAAGAAATCATCTATGCTCCTGCAACTCATGTGGCATATGACATTACCTGCTAAGAAAAAGAAAAAGGTGGGAAATATTATTTAACTTTGCATAAGATCATTAATAGACTGCCTGTACTTCTGGCCAAATACAAAGATTCCACTTGGATAACAGAACAAGATTTCTTCGTAAACATCTAGCATACATTTCTTTGAGGTTCAGTTTTAAAGTCTAGTCATCTGCAGGCCAATATTTGAAAAGAATTTGTCTTTCAGGCAAAATGTTTTCTATTTCCTCTCCCTTCCTACCTAATCTCATCCACCTCCTCCACCCACCTGTCCACACATGCCTCCATACACACCCTTAGATGCCATTTTGGTATCTAACTTCTTTGAAGTCATTTAGGGGAGCTTATTTTTTCCTTTCCAAGTAACACCTAAGTCTGAAAAAATACATAAATGGCAAATCATTGCCACTGAATTGAAATGTAAAGAAATATATTGCCTCCTCATAGACTTGTAAGTATAAAATTCTTTGCCTATATAAGAGAGGAATGAAATGTCTATTAGAACACAATTATCATTTTATTTCTGTAAACATTAACTCTATAGGCTTTTGGTTGTATTTGATTAAGTATAATAAGCAATGTTTATTTTTGTTTTTGGTTTTTTGTCCATCAAGAGGCTTGAACTCTGGGCCTGGGTGCTATCCCTCAGTATTTCAGCTCAAGGTGAGTGCTCTACCACTTGAGCCACAGCACCACTTCCAGTTTTCTGAGTGGTTTAGGGGAGATAAGAGTCTCACAGAATTTACTGCCCAGGCTGGTTTTGAACTGCAATCCTCAGATTTCAGCCTCCTGAGTAGCTAGGATGCAGGCGTGAGCCACCAACGCCGGCAATAAGCAACATTTTTACATTGCAATAGAGAAAAGAAATAATGTTCAGCAAAAACCCAAGAACGCTATTATATTTTTGATTGACTGACACATCACAATATATATTCTCTCTAGGTTTCTACATGTTTTTTGTGTGTTTTGTTTTGGAGTTTGTGTGTGTGTGTGTGTGTGTGTGTGTGTGTGTGTGTGTGTGTGTGTGTGTGTGTGTGTGTGTGCACACACCGCACCAATCCTGGGGCTTGAACTCAAGGCCTCAAACTCTCACTTGACATTTATGCACATGGGTGGCTCACTACCATTTGAACTTCACCTCCACTTCTGACATTTGTGGGTTAATTGTGCCCATTCTGTCTTCAGAACCGTGATCTCCAGTTCTCAATCTCCAGAGTAGCTAGGATTATAGCTTTATGCTATAAGTTTATTGTGAAATCTTTTGATCAAAGAGCAAAAATTTCTATATCCTCCATCCAGAGTTCATTAACAAGACAAAGGACTCTGTGAAATCCCTGAAACTGATTTCAAGTTTCCTCCACTTAAAAATATATTATTACTCTGTATTTTACCTCAATCGGTTATTTAATACTAAATATGATAAATATATTTGAATGAACTCATATATATTTTTATCTTCAATAATCATTCTTATATTTCAACCTTTGTAAGACTCACTTTTCTCTGTCTTCTTTAGTATTTCTATTTAAAAACCTATTGTCAGGGTGATGTATAAAGGGGTTACACTTACATAAGTAAGATAGTGAGTACATTTCTTATTGAACTTTTTACCCCCTCCCTCATTTTTCTCCCACTTTTCTGCCCCTCTACTCACTCCCCCGACCTTGTACTAATCATTTCCAGCATATTGTCGTGGAGTATTGCCGTTGTATTATTTCCTTCCTTGTCCTTTGTCTTATGCAGAGCTTCCATCTAAATCTCAACATTTGACATCTTTCTTCAAAGATAGATTTGTTGTTAGACACCCTAATTAGGTGTTTTTTTTCTTGGTCTATTAATTTCTTTCTAGGGTTATTTTGGTTTCCACTATGGTTATGACGCATTGAATATTAGGGCTGGGATCTGAAATATCTCCCCAACTCTCAGATGCAGCAGGTATTTCTTTCAATGAAGTAGTGTTTGAAGATGAAAACGTTAGGCGGTGGAATGATTGTGATGACTCTGACTCCATCTCTGGATATTTTTTCATTGATAGTTTCATAAGTTAATGGGATATTACAGTTGGGGTTCATAGAGCTGTATTAGAGAATTTTGGAGGTGATCGAGAATTTCAGAGGTGGTGGAGACTTTTCAAAGTGGTGATGTTTTCAAGAGATACCTAGCCAGAGGAAATCCATAAATGACAGACATACGTTTGAAGTGTAATCTTTTCTATTTTTAGCAGATCTTGTCAGGTGTTTTGATTACAGCAAAGGCAAACTACCCAATCCGCTGTCTTTCCTAACCCTCACAGTCAATATTTTCTTCCTAATATGTTACAAAACCTTTGTCATAATTTGCCTACAATATATTTTATTTTATTTTATTTTATTTTATTTGAGAACATACTGAACAGATGGGTTACAATTACATGGGCAGGATAATGCATACATTTCTTACCAAGCATTGCAGCCTCCTCCTTTGTTTACCCTTCACCTCTCTTCCCAGCCTCACCCCTCCCCCCCCACCCAATTATACCCCCCTTTCCCCCCACACCGACAATGTAAAGCTTGCTTTGACATGACATTTTGTACTTCTCATTGTTGCAACAGGTCCACCTGCATCCTTAAACGACTTGTTTGTCCCCATCTCCTCCACATGTTATACTGACATCAAATAAAGTGAAAGCGGGGGTTACACTGTGGGGGAGGGACATACAAAGCAACAAAGAAATAATCTTATAAATGCGTTAGAAACACATGCATGAAACAAACGAAAACATTCAAATACATATTTAAGGGTTCGTTTTCCTAACATCACATTATCTGACCTTTTCCGCTTGACTCATACCTATACTAGATATTGCAAATAAGGGAAACCATGGGACCTATGTTTCTTTGGGCCTGGCTTACTTCACTTAATATAATTTTTTCCAAGCCTTTCCATTTCCTAACAAATGGGGAAATGTCATTCTTTCTGATGGAGGCATAGAATTCCATTGTGAATATATGCCACAATTTCTTGATCCATTCATCTACTGAGGGGCATCTGGGTTGGTTCCATATCTTTGCTATGGTAAATAATGCTGCAATAAACATAGTTGTGCTGGTAGCTTTAGTGTGGTCTTGTTTGTATACATTTGGGTAAATAACCAAAAGTGGGATTGCTGGATCATAGGGGAGAAGTATGTGAAGTCTTTTGAGGAACCTCCATACTGCTTTCCAAAGTGGTTGAACAAGTTTACATTCCCACCAACAATGAAGTAAGGTTCCTTTCTGTCTACATCCCCTCCAGCATCTGTTGTTGTTAGAGTTCTTGATTTTTGCTGTTCTAACTGGAGTGAGGTGATATCTCAATGTTGTTTTGATTTGCATTTCTTTTATGGCTAGGGATGTTGAACATTTCTTCATGTGTCTATTGGCCATCCTTCTTTCTTCTTCAGAGAAGCTTCTCTTTAAGTCTTTCTCCCACTTATTTATTGGGCAGTTGTTTCTTTGAGGATTTGTTGTTGGATGGTTTAATTTTTTGAGTTCCAAGTATATTTTAGATATGAGACCCTTGTCCGTTGTATGGCTAGTAAAGATCTTCTCCCAATCGGTGGGCTTTCTATTGATCTTGCTAGCTATGTCACTTGCCCTGCAGAATTTCTGCAACCTTTTGCAATCCCATTTGTCCAACCTTTCTTTGATTTGTTGTGTTTCCGGGTCTTTATTCAGAAAATTTCGGCTTGAGCCAAGGAGACCTAAGGTTTCTCCTATTCCATCCTGTAATGTTTTCAGAGTGTCTGCTTTGAGTTCAAGGTCTTTGATCCATTTGGAGTTGATTCTGGTGCAGGGTCATATATAAGGATCTAGCTTTAGTTTTCTACATGTAGTTAACCAATTTTGCCAGCACCATTAACTGAAGAGGCTGTCTTTCTTCCATTCTATTGTTTTAGCTCCCTTATCGAAGATTAGATGGCTATAGGTCTGTAGGTTCATTTCTGGGTTTTCAATTCTATTACATTTGTCCTGAGGTCTGTTCTTATGCCAACACCAAGCTGTTTTGAGTACTATGGCTTTATAGTAGAGTTTGAAATTTGGTATTGATATTCCTCAAGCAGTGTTCTTTCCGTTGAGGAGCGTTTTTGCTATTGGGGTCTTTTATTTTTCCATATGAATTTTTGTATTGCCTCTTCTATTTCCTTGAAGAATGAGGTTGGAATTTTGATAGGTATTGCGTTGAATTTGTAGATATCCTTGGGAAGTATTGCCATTTTCACGATGTTAATCTTGCCAATCCAGGAGCATGGGAGGTTTTGCCATTTTTTATGTTCTGTGTTGATTTCCTTTTTCAAGATTTTAAAGTTTTCATCATAGAGGTCCTTCACTTCTTTGGTTAAGTTAATTCCTATGTATTTTATTTTTTGTGGGGCTATTACAAATGGAGTTGCTTTCCTAATTTCAGCCACACTTATCTCATTGTTGGCATACAGAAAAGCCATTGATTTTGGGGGGTTAATTTTATACCCTGCTACTTTGCCAAAGTTTTGAATCAGCTTGAGTAATTTCGAGTGGAGTCTATGGGATTCTTTAAATACAAGATCATGTCATCTGCAAAGAGGGAGAGTTTTATTTCTTCTTTCCCTATTTGGATCCCCTTTATGTCTGCATCTTGTCGTATTGCTGTAGCTAGGCATTCTAATACTAGATTGAAGAGAAGTGGAGAGAGTGGGCATCTTTGTCTTGTTCCTTTGTTAAGAGGACATGGCTTTAATTTTTCAACATTGAGTATAATGCTGGCTGTAGGTTTGTCATATACAGCCTTTATTGTATTGAGGAAGGTTCCATGGATTCCTAATTTTTCCAGAACCTTCATCATAAAGGGGTGTTGGATCTTGTCGAATGTTTTTCTGCGTCTATTGAGATAACCATGTGGTTCTTGTTCTTGCTCCTGTTGATGTGATGAATAATATTAATTGATTTGCGTATATTGAACCAGCTTTGCATCCCTGAAATGAATCCTGTTTGATAGTGGTGTATGATTTTTGGATGAATTGTTGAAGTCGATTGGCCAAAATTTTGTTGAGAAGATTTGCATCAATGTTCATCAAAGAAATGGGTCTATAGTTCTCTTTCTTTGATGAGTCCCGGCCCGGTTTTTGGATGAGGCTTATGATGGCTTCATAGAATGTGTTCAATAGTGAGCTTTCTCTTTCAATTTCATTGAAGATTTGGAGGAGAATTGGTGTGAGCTCTGCTTTGAAGGCCTTGTAAAATTCCGCTGTAAAACCATCTGGTCCTGGACTTCTCTTAGCTGGGAGGTCTCTTATTGCTGTTTCTATTTCAATGCTTGATATGGGCCTGTTAAGATAGTTTAACTCATCTTGGTTTAGTTTTGGCATGTCAATATTTGCTAGGAAAAGGTCCATTTCTGTCAAGTTGTTGAACTTATTAGCATAACGTTTTGAGAAGTATTCCCTTATAATGTTCTGAATCTTGGTTGTTTCCGTGGTGATGTTTCCATTCTCATCTCTGAGTTTATTAATTTGGGTGTGTTCTCTTCTTTTTCTGATAAGATTTGCTAAGGGTCTGTCAATTTTGTTAAGTTTTTCAAAGAACCAACTCTTTGTTTTGTTGATTCTTTCTATAGATTTTTGGATTCTAATTCATTTAATTCTGATTTAATTTTGATTATTTCTTTCCGTCTACTGGATTGGGGTTTATCTTGCTGCTCTTTTTCAAGGAGGTTTAGATGTGTCATTAAATTGCTAGTTTCAGATCTCTCCAATTTGTTGATGTAGGAGCTCAGAGCTATAAACTTGCCTCTGAGTACTGCCTTTGCTGTGTCCCAGAGGAGCTGGTAATTTGTGTGTTCATTTTTGTTGAATAGCATGAACATTTGAATTTCCTTTCTAATCTCTTCCATGACCCACTCATGATTCAGCAGTGTGTTGTTCAGCCTCCATGTGATACCGGACTTTCTTTGGTGGCTTTTGGTGTTGAGTTCTCATTTTATTCCCTTGTGGTCTGAGAGAATGCAAGGAAGAACTTCAATGTTTCTGAATTTAGACAAGTTTGCTTTGTGGCCTAAAATGTGGTCTATTTTAGAAAATGTTCCATGTGCTGCTGAGAAGAATGTGTATTCTGATGCTGCTGGGTGAAATGTTCGGTAAATGTCTGTTAAGTTAAGTTGATCTATGCAGCTGTTTAGATCTGCAGTTTCTCTGTTGAGTTTTTGCCGAGTTGATCTATGTAGTGGGGAGAGTGGTGTGTTAAAATCCCCAACAATTAATGTCTTTGGATCTATATGGGATTTGTGGCAAAGTAGTGTTTCTTTGATAAATTTGGGTGCTCCATTTTTTGGCGAATAGATATGTAGAATTGTAATAATCTCCTGAAGGAGAGATCCTTTAATTAATATGTAGCGACCTTCTTTATCTCTTCTCACGAATTTTAATTTGAAGTCTATTTTATGTGATATTAGGATTGCAACTCCCGCCTGTTTATGAGGGCTGTTTGCTTGGTAGATTTTGTTCCAGCCTTTAACATTGAAAATGTATTTGTTTTTACGGGCAAGATGTGACTCCTGCAGGCAGCAGATAGATGGGTCTTGTTTTTTAATCCAACTAGAGAGTCTATGTCGCTTAATTGGAGTGTTAAGTCCGTTAACGTTAAGAGATAGGACTGAGAGGTATTTGGGAGTTCCTGCCATGTTATCTACCTTCTTGGGGGCTGCGAAAACTGGGTTCTTCCTATGGTTCTTGGATTCTCAGTTTAGGTGCAGTTTGTTGGCCTTTATTGTGTTTTTGTTGGCTTTCTATGTGTACGACATCTTTAAGAATCTTTTGTAGGGCTGGTTTGGTGGAGATGTATTGTTTCAATTTTTCTTTGCTATGGAAGGTTTTTATTTGGCCTTCAGTTATGAAGGAGAGTTTAGCTGGGTACAGTATTCTTGGTTGATAGTTGTTTGTTTTTAGGCCATGGCATACATCATTCCAGGCTCTTCTTGCTTTGATTGTCTCTGCTGAGAACTCTGAGGTGATTCTAATTGGTTTCCCTTTATAGGTGATTCCCCTTTTCTCCCTGACAGCTTTAAGGATCTTTTCCTTGTTCTGAGTTGATCCTGTGTGGATTATAATGTGATGGTGGGATGTCCTATTCTGATCTGGTCTATTTGGGGTTCTAAAGGCTTCTTGTATCTGAATAGGCCTATCTTTTTGCATGTTTGGGAAGTTCTCTGCTAGGATCCTGTTAAACAAATTTCCTAGACCATTAACTTCTGTTTCTAGGTGCTCCTCTACACACATTATCCTTAAGTTAGGACTTCTGATGGTGTCTTCCAGGTGTTGAATAGATCTATCATATTTCTTGGACTTTTCTTGGATGGTTGTATGTTCTTTCTCTATAATATCTAGGCTGTCTTCAATCCCTGAGATTCGATCTTCTGCATGGTCTAACCTGCTGTCAAGAATTTCTACTTTGTTTTTTATCTCTTTTCCTTCTAATTGGTCAGCTTTGATGGCTTCAAGTTCTTTGTTGAAGCTCTGGTTTAGGTCTTGTATGAATCTCTTTACTTCCTTAATTTGGTGTTCAGTGTTTGTCCTCAAATCACTTAGTTGATTCGATATGGTTTCTTTGGACTCCCATTCCTTCTGTTGAGTTCCATTCAGCTTTCCCTTTGTGGTCTCCCTGACTTCCTTCAGCTCCTTGTTAATGGATTCTATGGATGCCTTTACTGATCTTTGTGTGTTCTCTACCTGGTCTCTCAATTCCTGTATTACTCTTTGTTTAGCTTCCTCACGTTCGTGGGATTCCTGCAGTTCTCTTTGAGTGTTCTCAGCTTGCTCACGCCATTCCTCCCTTTCTCTTTGAGTATTCTCAAGTTGTTCACGCAAATCCTGTATCAGTTTTTGAGTAGCTTCCTCACGCTTATGATATTCCTGTATAAACTTCTGGGATGCCTCCTCTCTCTCCCTATCACGCTCATACGGAGTCATTTGTAAGTTTTCAAACTTCTCATTTATCATGTTTGCCACCAGTGTTTGTAGAGCTATTTGGGAACTCTCCTCTGGATTGTTCATTATCTGATCTGACCCCTGATTATCAAGATTGGGAATTGAGATACCCGAATTTGCCATTTTTCTTGTGTTTATCCGGCTTATTCTGGCATTTGAGATGAAGATAGCACCAGTTTTGTGCTAGAACACTATCTTAAGGCAACCATCAAGCCGGGCGCTGGTGGCTCACGCCTGTAATCCTAGCTACTCAGGAGGCTGAGATCTGAGGATCGCGGTTCAAAGCCAGCCCGGGCAGGAGAGACCGTGAGACTCCTATCTCCAATAAACCTCCAGAAAACCGGAAGTGGCGCTGTAGCTCAAGTGGTAGAGCACTCGCCTTGAGCTGAAGAGCTGAGGGACAGCGCCCAGGCCCAGAGTTCAAGCCCCACGACCGACCAAAAAAAAAAAAAAAGGCAACCATCAACCCCACTTCCAGCTTTTTGGGGTGTTTAATTGGAGATAAAGTGTTCTCATGGGCTTTGCTGCAAAGTGGCATCCAATTGCATCCTCAGATTTCAGTCTCCTGAAGGGAGAGGATGACAGGAATCGAAAAGTTTGTTTGGCTGGGTGCCAGTAGCTCCCAGCTACTCAGGAGGTGAGATCTGAGGATCACGGGTCAAAGCCAGCCTGGTCAGGAAAGACCCTGACACTCTTACCCAAAGGAAATGCTAGAAAACTAGAAGCTTTGGTGTGGCTCAAGCAATTGAGTGCTTGCCTTAAGCTGAAGAGCTCAGAGACAGCACCCAGGCCCAGAGTTCAAGTCCCACAACATAAAAAAAAGAAAGTAAGACATCTTTGCCTTCAAATGGTGGTGGAGGTGTGGGGTTGTGGGGAGGATGCTGTGTTTGGGAGACTAAGTGCTGGCCTCACTGTACAGATATTTGTAAGAACTCCCCATGTTTGCCCCAGTTTAAAGCCACAGCTTCAAGAGGACCTGTCCTGTGACAGGCAGGGAGTGGGCGAAGGGGTGCAGGTGTAAGATTGTTGTGTCTTTATTTTCTCCATTGAAGGATAGATTTGGATGCTGGGTATCAAAATCTGAAGTGAATGGTTGCAAAAAGTTTGGGGCCTGACGATATGGATTTCCTCTCTGTATATGAAGGTGGCTGAAGCCGGAAGCCACCCGTAGCTCACAACTCTCATCCTAGCTACTCAGAAGGCTGAGATGTGAGGACCGTGGTTACAAGTCAGCTTGGGCAGAAGAGTCTGTGAGAATTGATGATAGACCACTAGAGAACAGGAAGTGTTGCTTTGGGTCCAGTGGGAATTTGCTCACCTTCAGTTGAATTGCTGAGGGACAACACCTTGGCCCAGAGTTCAAACCCCTTGACCAACAACAAATAAAGAGGTGACTAAGTATTCCACTTAACAGTGTGTATGATAGGACATGCAATGCTGGTCTATGATACATTCCAGATATGTGTGAGGCTCAACGTTTTGTCTACAGTGGGTCTGATGTCAGTCCTGCCATCTTTTAAGGGGTGGGATCTGATCCTGATTGAGAGAGTTCATGTTTCTGTTCTTAGGGACTGCTGAATCCTTGGAATATCCTCTGTGTGTGTGTGTGTGTGTGTGTGTGTGTGTGTGTGTGTGGTGTGTGTGTGTGTGTGTGTGTGTGTGTGTGTGTGTCTGTCTGTCTGTCTGTCAGTCTGACTGTCTGTGTCTGTTTCTGTGTGTGTTTGGAGGTACAAGAACTGGGCCTTGAACTCAAGTCCTAGGTGCTGTCCCTGAGATATCTTACTCAAAGTAACAGCTCTGACACTTGAACCACAGCTCCACCTGTGACTATTTGGTGTTTCAGTGTAGACAGGAGCCTCACAAACTTTCCTGTGTGGCTGGATTTGTACAGTGATCCTTAGATCTCAGCCTCCTGAATAACTAGGATGACAGACAGGAGCCACCCGTGATGGCTCTGTGTGTGCGTGTTTGTGTGTAGAAGTTGGTTTTTACAAGGAGTTACCCTTTGGTATCTTCTAACCGCTGTCTATGGGGGAGTGCATGGACTTTGTGGCTGAAGTCTGGGGGCCTGGAAGGCTGAGACATTTGAAGGGGACTCAGTACCTTTAAATTATAAGAGCAAGGGATCTTTGTGACCTTGGAACTGTCTACTCCCTTGGGCCTGGTTGGTGGCAGAGGGAGCACCGGAGGACCTGGGGTGGGGTCCTTATGGGTTGGCTCCCCATGTGGACAGAGTGCATGATCAGCACTTAAGGTTGTGAGCCCTGTTATTATGGACCTTTTTGGCATGGTTCAGACTCTGGGTCATCTCATCATATCGTCTGATGGGCAAGGCCAACCCTACTTTAAATCTTGACCTGTGATCTTCAGATCTCAGCATCCATAGTAGGTAGGATTATAGGCATGAGCCTCTGGCACCGGCTCTCAGATTCTTTTTGGTATATTAGTGTTTGAACTCAAGAGCTTAGGCTTTCCAGTCCGGTCTTCTTCCAAGGGAGCCAAGCCTTTCTGTCTTGTGCATTTCTGAGATAGAGACTTCATATATGCTCAGGCTTGGCTGGATCATGGTCCTCCTGTGACAGGCATGTGCCACCATGTCTGGTCTTCTGTAGTTTGGATGGTAGATATGTATCACCATGCTCAGTCATCGGTTTAGATGACTGCCCCAAACTCTTAGTCCACAGCAGCCGATTTTTGACCACAGTTTTTTGAAGCTCGGGGTTCGGCCTGGAACCATTGGTCCTCAGTATCCTCACAGGACAGTTGTGAAGAAACAAGGGATCAAAACAAGGGGAACCCTGGGGCAGGTCCAGGTATAGAGGGAACGGTCATCAGATAAGTTTCATGACAATTCTATGAGCATATAATAAGAAGATACCTGGAAAGGACTAAGAAGGGGCCTGTTATTTATCATGCCACAGGTATGGGATTATGAAACAAAACATGGCTCTCTTTAATCCTTACCCTATCCCCATGAGGAAGGGGATACTTCACTGTTCAGCTTTGTAGCTGGGGAAAACGAGGCATGGAAAAGCTGGGTGACCTACTCATGACCCCCAGGTGACAGGAAGCTTGGCCTGACTTCTCTGCCATGCTCCCTAGGACAATGGGTGCTATTCAGTCCATTTCTTGGGGTGGGAAGTCCACTTATTGTCAGTCGTGAGGCTTGACCTCTGGGCCTGGGCAATGTCCACAAGCCACTCAGATGAAATTTAGGGCTCTACCACTTGAGCCATATCACCACTTCTGGTTTTCTGGTGGTTCTTTGGAGATAAGCATCTCAAAGACGTTCCTGCCTGGGCTGGCTATGAACCATGATCCTCATATCTCAATGTGTAGTTACCATTGTAGTCCTGTGTCATTGGCAGCCGACTTAAGTGTAATTCTCTCTATCTCTATCTCTCTTTTTCTGTCTCTGTCATTGTCTCTCTCTCTGGAGGTAGGCTGTGTGTCAGGATCATTCTCACTTGGACAGTGGAACTAGATCTCTTAGGTAAGCCCCTCTGTGCCCAGAGAAGACTGTCATGGTTACTCATTGTCAGTCTGTCTGGTGAGTCCTTTCCCACTACCCTCATCTAAGACCATTAAAGGAAAGTGGATAAGGAGGCATTGCATTGTCCAACTGCACAGCCCTGTCCCGAGTCTCTGATCCTCACTGCCACCTATGTGCCCAGACCCTGATTATAAGAAACTCAATTCACTCTATGTCTTCTTCATGTTGCTGCAGTGTGTTGTTTCAGGGAGTGGAGGCAGTGTGCAGAGGAAAGACCCCAGATCCGACACCTCCTGGGGGACATTTGTTCTGTGACAGCGCAAAGTCATTGCTATGGATAAAGAGGAAGTCGGCATCAGACTTAGCTAGAACAATGCTCAAAGGTAGGTAGGCTATTGAAGTATCAAACCCATGCATGTCTGCTTCCCACTCACAAAAATAAGGATGCAGTGCAGGTAGCCCAGAACTGGCCCTAGGAGACTATAAATGGATGGTGGCGGTCAGGTGCCAGTGGTTCTCGCCTGTCATCCTGGCTATTTGGGAGGCTGAGTTCTGATGGTCGTGACTCAGAGACAGCCTAGCTAGGCAGGAGAGTCTGTGAGATTCTTATCTCCCATAAACTACCCCCCCACGAAAAATGCCAGTTGTGGTGCTCTGGCTCAAGTTATAGAGCCTCAGCCTTAAGTAAAAGAAGCTCAGGGATGACACCGAATCCCTGAGTCCATAACCTGGGACACAAACAAAATAAAATAAATGAATCGTGGGCACTTGTTATCTTACTACAAAAAAGGATGGATACATTCTTCTCTCTGGTACTTGTAGCCAAAGGTAAGGGACTTCCGTTTATGTTCCTTTAAACCTCTCCTTCTCTCTATTATCTCTCCTGCCTTCAGTTGCAGGATAGAATTCAGATCATCCCACTTGATGTGACCTTAAGTACCCTCCCCTACCCGACTTTCTTGGGGTGGGGATCCTGGATGTACTCACCTCTGGGTGAAAGAAGCAACAGAGAGATGGGGGTAGGTATCCCTGAAACTAATACACACACACACACACACACACACACACACACACACACACACACACACACACACACACACACACACACACAAAAAAAAAAAAACAGACACTCACTTACCTAGGCCAACTCTGACTAGCCTTTATCTCCTTGGGTTAACTGACCTAGGAGAGGAACTTGATCCCCTATAAATGACTATTTTAACTAGAGCTTGCTAGTTGACATGAGAAAAAGAGAAGCCCAAAGGAAAGGTTTTGGAACCTGTCTGGCTCAGGCTCACACTTGACATCCTGGTTCCTTGGTAGGCAGGAATCTGAGGATCAAAGATCAAAGCCAGTCATAAGCTGGAAAGCCGATAAGACTCTTCTCTGCATGGAACCACCAAAAATCCAGACGTGGAGCCATGGCTCAAGTGGTAGAGTAGTAGCCTTGAGCATGAAAACTCAGAGAGACAGCTCCCAGATCCTCCGTTCAAATAACACAAGAAATGGCCCCATTTGTTGCCCCCAGACTGCCTGGGCCTCAAGTGCCCTCTCACAGGGTGTGATACTGCACTGGTCCCTGGGTAGTGTATCAGGGCCTTCAGAAATTGGGTGGTGAAAGCCAGGCCTTCTCCTTTGTGTGCTTTTAAACACACAAGTTGGAGGCAGAGCATGACAAGGCCAACAGTCTGCAGAGCGAAGAAGATCCCCCTCTGCCAGGGTGATTGGAGTGAGCTTCTTAAAGGCAGCACTTGAAAGGGGGTCTTGCTTAAGAAGGAGGATGTGACAGGAAGCACAGATAGATAAGATGCCATAGATAAAAGACAACATAGCAGAGCGTGTTCTTTTCCAGACAAGGCTGCTGGTTAGATACTCGGTAAAGATATGCCAGACTGTCCCAAGATAGGCCCAAGGGGGCACAGAAGAACTGCTATCCAATGTTGGGATTGTGTCTTAGCAGTAGTGGGCTCACCTAGCACACAGGAAATCCTGGGTTCGATTCCTAGGTCCCACATACGCAGAAAAATCCAGAAGTGGTACTGTGGCACAGGTGGAAGAGTGCTCAAATCAAGCAAAAGAAGGTCAGGCACAGCGCCTGTACCCTGAGTTCAAGGCCCAGCACTGTCAAGGTAAAACTTCACTCCAAAGGACCTGGGTGACAGGTGGATGGTGTGCCCTGTAGCACTTAGTAGATCCATCCATGCTTTGTGTCTCCTTCTTTGACAGAGGGCATCTGGACACTCTTCCTGCCCTGGGCACTCCTGGACCCGGTTATCAGCAACCCTCCCAACGTCTTCCACTGGGACATGGAGCAGCTGGCCCCAGAAATTCTCAGTTACCAGTTGGGTGTGGCGGGGCGATACAGGGCAGGCCTAAGAAGTCCTAGTTGGTCTGATATGCCCCAGACAACCAAGCCATCCATAGAAAGTGTAGGGGAGCTTAGAAAGGAGTAGTGATGTGAAGGGGGCCTTTTAATGGCCATGGCCCTCCCCAGATTCTGAGCCTCCCTTTGCTGTCCCTGAGGGAGGTAGAGGAGGGTCTAGGGGTGTAGTGTCTAGTTTAAGACTAGTTGGAAATTGTAAAGAATGAGATACCATAGGCCATGCGCTGATGGCTCACGCCTGTCATCCTGGCTACTCGGGAGGCTGAGATCCAGAGGGTCTTGTTTCCCAGCACAAGGAGGAAAGTCCGATGAGAGTCTCATCTCCAATCTCCAACCAGAAGTGGTGCCATGGCTCAAGTGGTAGTGCACTGACCTTGAGCAAAATTCAACATCAGGGAGAGTACCCAAGCCCTGAGTTCAATACCCTCATCCAAAAAAACAAGAACGAAAGACACCCCTTGCTTGCCAGAGATGGTGAAGGAGTGGGGTTGCTGTGGTTGGGACACCAGGTTCTGGCATCAGTGTACAGCCATTTCTAAGAACTCCCCATTTTGGCCAAGTGTGAAGTTACAACAGGCTGGGCGTTGTCTTACCATGAAGTCCAGAGGTTGTGGCCTATCGTAGGCAGGGAGTGAGAGAATGGGAGCAGGGTTGGAGGGTAGTGTCGATTATATTCTCCCCAACTAAGGAAAAATAGCTTTGCATATGGGTGTCAAAGTCTGAAAGTGAAGGGTTGCATGTGCTTTGTGGCCTGACAAGTTGGGTTTCCCCTGGTTGTAAGAAGGTGGCTGAAACCGGGCACTGCCAGTGTCTCACAACTCTCATTCTAGCTACTCATGAGGCTGAGATCTGAGGATCACGGTTCAAAGCCAGCTTGGGAAGGAAAGTCTTATAGACTTTAACTCAAGGGAAGCAACAGAAAACTGGAAGTGGTGCTGTGGCTCCAGTGGTAGAGCACACACCTTCAGCTGAAGACCTGAGGGATAACATGCAGGTCCAAAGTTCAAACCCCATGACCGCCAACCAAAATATGTGGCTGAGTTTTCTTCATAGTGGTGTGTACAGTAGGAAATGCCATGCTGTTTTTGAGCCATTCCAGATGTGTGAGAGGCTCTGAGTTTTGTCAACATTTTGTCTGAGGGTGGTAGTGCCATCTTCTTGGAGTTTGGGATGTTCAGTTGCTCAGGGACTGCTGACACCTTGGGCTACCAGTGTGTGTGTGTATGTGTGTGTGTGTGTGTGTGTGTGTGTGTGTGTGTGTGTGTGTGTGTGTGTGTGTGTGTGTGTGTGTGTATTTTTCCCTCATCATTCTCTGCCCACTTCCTGGGTGCTTGTCTGCCTCTTCCTGACCTTGGATGGTGCCCTTCCTCAATAGTAACCTTGTTTTCAGTCCCCTATCATGGTCTTCAATGAGTACTAAATTGCCAGAGACCTGGATATTCCAACTTTTCCTTGGGACCCAAGTCTGGCTGTCCATATCTTTGTCCTCATCCAGGGGATTCTGGTTCCTCAGGGCTGGCTGGTATATGTGCTCTCCAGACTCTTGGAGCCAGGGTCAGTCATACTGTGTGCTGTCCTTTTCTCAGCTAGGCTACTGGCTGCATGTCCCACTCCCAGCAGGCTGGTAGAGGTGTGGTGGAAGGGTGGTTGCCAGTGGCTCTGGCCAACTCGACCTTGATAGCTGACTGAAGGCTTCCCAAACAAGGATAATCTGGGGCTACATGAGAGGTGAGGCTAAGGTGGCTTGGATGTATTGTTCGATGTCTAGGAAAGGTCAAAATACCTTATCGTAGGCAAATCTATTTTCTGGCCCCAACTGGGCCTCTCGGGTCCTCCTAGACAATTTTGGATTCCCAGAATACAGATGCATATACTTTAGATTCCAGGGCCAGGGAACTGAGGGATGAGAGATTGGTATGGCCAGTACCTCAAGGTTTTGGGGCATTAATTTCGACCTGTATGAACTGAGCTACAATTGGGGTCAGTCCTTAGTCATAGTTACAGTAAACTCTCAAAGCAGATCAAGTGGTTTCTCCCTAAGTCCTTCTTGGGCTGAGGGGTTTGGGCCATGGCAGTAAGTTCCATGGAACCTGCCCCTCGATGTCAACATGGAGCTACAGGATTAAGGGAAGTACAATAGGATTGCTCCTTGGTAGTCGGCCCATGATTGCAGACCTTCATCTGCCCCCCTTCCCAAAGCACTGGTGAGGAAAGTAGGGGAGCGAGCCCTGAGACTCCTGGGATAGTGACTGCTAAAAGTAGCAGTCAGTTGGCTGTGCATTCCTGAGCCTACAATACTTTCATGAACCTAACTCAACACCTGCCCAAGGTCTGACTAACAAATTTGCACTCTTGTGATACTCGTATGACTGGGCATTATCTGGTGTGACATCTTGTAGCTCCTGCCCCTCCTGGGCCAGAACTGTGGTCTGAGAAAGTAATTTACTGCTCTGATGCACATTGCACCCATGACAGATGCCATTCTGATGATCTTCATGCCTCAAGGCTCAATACTTCTCTGGTAGTGTGGCCTGCTCTGTAGGCAATGGCCTAGAAAGAGGCTGCTACCAAGACTTATAGGACATCTAGACATTAGGGGACCCTCAGGGGCCCACTAGAAAGAACTCTGCCTAGAGCTAAATAGTAAGGTCTAAGCAGGCCAGGTGTTGGTCATGGGGCTTGAACTCTGGGACTGGGCGCTGTCCTCCAGCTCTTCACCTTACCACTTGAGCCACAGAGCAACTTCCGATTTTCTGTAGGTTTCTTGGACATCAGAGTCTCCCAGACATTCCTGCCTGGGCTCGCTTTCAAACATGATCCTCACATCTCAGCCTCCTGAGAAGCTAGGAGGACAGGCGTGAGCCACCTCTGCCTGGATGATCTGGCCTTACACCACAGTGGACTAGGAGCTCCTGAAATCTTTTCTTTAATTTTCCTCTGCTAGTATTGGGGCTTGAACTCAGGGTCTGGGCTCTGGTATCTAAACTTTTTCCTTCAAGGTTACCACTTTAGCATTTGAGCCACAGCTCCTATTCTGGATTTTGGTAGATAATCAGCAAGAAGAGTATCATTAACTTTCCTCTCCTGAGCAGGCTTGACCCTCAATCTCTATCTTAGTCTCCTGAATAGCTAGGATTTACAGGGGTTGAGCCACTGGTGGCATTGGGCTAGAAGCTTTTCTTTCTTTTTTTTTTTTTTTTTTTTTTTTTTTTTTGGGTCCAGTCGTGGGCCTGAACTCTGGGCCTGGGCGCTGTCCCTCAGCTCTTCAGCTCAAGGCTAGCACTCTACCATTTGAGCCACAGTGCCACTTCCGGCTTTTTTCTTTTTGCTTATGTGGTGCTGAGGAATCGAACCCAGGGCCTCATGCATGCAAGGCAAGCACTCTACCACTGAGCCACCTTCCCTGGGCTAGAAGCTTTTCTAAAGCAAGAGTTCTTCCCTGCATTTGCCCTGACTCTTCCATGCAAAGGAGGCCTAAGGGTCAGGAGCTGTAAAAACAGGTTTCCAACCACAGGAAATGTCTTTGGGTCCCTGGCGAAAAGCCAAGTTAATCTTCCCCCTGGGCGCTATTCTGGAACCCCACCCTCTGCCCTGTAATTCAAGTCAACATTGACCCAGCCTTGAATTTCCTACTAGACTTTTCTGAAGCCATAGAACCTTCATACCACTCAGACCACCTGCTCTACAGCACACCTCAGGACCTTTGCCCATGCTATACCTTCTGTCTGAGGCTCTCTGTCTTGTACCCACATATTAGAACTACTGTGGAATTTTGGCACTGGCTATATCACTTCCTGGAGCAAATCTTTCCTTCCCTTCTACAGTTGGGATCTTCAGATCTCTTCCTCTTGAGTAGATTACAGGGGTGAGCCACCAGCACCTGCCCTCTAACCTACTTCTTATCTATAACCTTGGCCCTCCTCTGAGTCCCAGAAGAATATGTCTCACCAGGCTCATTTTTTTTTTTTGCCCATCTTGGGTTTGAACTCAAACCTCACATGTAGGAGAGACTCTAAACATGTGAAGACTGGGACAAATGCTTCCATTTATTACATTTGTATAGAAATATTTTTCCCATTGCAGGGCCTTCATTCAGGCCCTGGGAACATTTTCCTGATTTTCTTTTCCTCAAGGACAATGAGCTTCGCCTTCACCCATGGTGCAAAAGAGTTTCTTAGATGGTGAGTTCAAAAACTAGCAATGGCAGAAATAGTGGCCCCAGTTCCAAGACAGTGACTTAATTTTTTTGATGGAAGCAGTTATGTTTATTCTGTTCCATAGTGAACATTTAAAAAAAGCAGTGTAGAGTTTTTTACAGCTATTCAAACATCCTTCCCTTACCTGCAAAGTGCTTCTCTAAGAACTACATTGTTTCTCTTTTTTGTATGTTTTTTTTTGTAAAAATATTCTACAGTGGGGTTACACTTCCAGGAGCAAGGTAATGAGAATAATTCCTATTGAGCATTGTTTACTCCTCCTGTGTTTTTCCCCTACCATCCTTCCCTCCCATCTCCACAACTATCTCCGCTTGCCGAGGTCAGTGGCGTAGTTTTTCATTTTTGGTTGGCATGGGGTTTGAACGCAAGTAATGACAACTCTTCATTCATTTTGCTACAGATTTACCAAGACCCTGAGTTCAAATCCCTGGCTAGAAAAAAAAAACTGGAAGAAATTCCAAACCAGGGAGCTTTATCTTTTTAATGTAGTGAAATTATATATATATATATATATATATATATATATATATATATATATATATACATACATACATACATACATATATTGTTTTTTTGGACAAGCATGGGGTTTGAACACAGGTCGTGGAAATTCTACTTCAGCTTGGATCTCCCTTGGCTGGGGTGCAGTCTCTGGACCCATAGCCAATACTTGGATCCTGGGCCCAGAGTGCTTTCAGGAAGAAACACAATTTGGAAAGCACAAAAATTGGTGAGCTGCAGAGAGCTGGGGTTTTACGATATTTTCCTTTGGACAGTGACCATCCTGGGTCCAAATGACAAAGCTGCAATGTGGACCTGACCTTCCATTTCTGGTGGCTGGTGAGCTATCAGTGAAGCCATAGACCAACCTGTCAACATAGGCCCTGGGTTCAAATCGCAGTCTTGACATCAATCGCTGGAGATCACAAGAGACTCATTCCTATGCATAGGAATACTGATTGAAAGAGTAGTTTAAACATCGGTCTAAGCTAAAATTGGATGCAATAATCCTGGAATGCTGAATGAGCTTAATTATTAGTTTATTAAGCATGAAAAGAATAATATTCCTTCAATGGCAGTATAATAAATACTTAAGAGTTGGTAGGAACATAGTAGGTGTCATTCTATCATAGAGAGATGATTGTAGAACTCTTTATCAATATATATATATATATATATATATATATATATATATATATATATATATTTGTATTCCTTCATCTGTCTATCCATGTATCGCTGTTTTGGCCAAACCTGGGGGTCAATCTCTGAGCCTGGGAACCACCTGACATCTTCATTGGCTAGAGGCTGCCATGTTCAAACTCACCCAATCATAAATTGGGTCAATCTCTGAGCCTGGGAACCACCTGACATCTTCATTGGCTAGAGGCTGCCATGTTCAAACTCACCCAATCATAAATTGGGCCTGCTAGGCACAAAGCTCAGATCCTGGCACTGCCAGGCATGATGGAGAACACATCTAACATCTAGATGTTGTGTGATAGGATGTAAACAATGTAATAAATGGTATAGGTGTCATCAGAGTCAATAAAATAAATTCTAAATAAATGAATGACACAATAAATAAAATAAATAACCATAGCAAAAACAATATGACCTGACCATCTGTATGGAAGTATAAATCCTATCTTTAACATATATATAAGGATGGCTGGGAAGGTGGCTCAGTGGTAGAGCCCTTGCCTTGCATGCATGAGGCCGTGGGCTGGATTCCTCAGAAGCACATAAGCAGAAAAAAAGCTGGCAGTGGCGCTGTGGCTCAAGAGGTACAGCACTAGCCTTGAGATGAATATCTGAGGGACAACACCAGCTTATGAGTGGACCCAAAAAAAAAAAAAAAGAACAAAAGAAAAGAAAAGTATATAACGAATATCTTTTCCAGGCCTGAGGCATGAATTCAGCCCCCCTATGCCGAGGGAATGCCTGGAGATCCTGAGATACTCGTTTCTGGACCTGGGATGAGTCATGGAATGTGATCTATCTCATCCTTGAATGAGTATTTCGTGCATGATGCAAGTAGGAAATTATAGGCAAGACTCATGGGGTATCGATTATTTGTAAAGAAGTTGATGAAGCATGACAATAATCATCACAGTCATGAAATGGAGGCATCAGGAAATATCCAAGAATTGTTAGTCACACAGATTGGATTCTACCACAGGTTACCAACTCTCCTAATCTATACAAATGTGTACTTATTTGCATAGTACCTTCAGCTTATGAATGGATGACTGTTGTGCTCCCCACTGTCCCCTCAGGGGCAGGGGCTCAATCGCAGGTCCCAAAGGCTGGTGTGCTCATGTGGACCCATTCGCCACTTGGTCCTGCTAGGTCCCGAGTTCAGATTCCCCGCCCTGCCAAAAGATTCATCTTGATGTCAGAAGTCACTCGTTGCACTTATTTTCTTTCCTTTGAAAGTCCTGTATCTCAGCGAGGATGGAGAATGCACGGGCTACCCTGTGGCCATGGGAATAAGTTGTTATTCATGTCAGCCCAGTTATACCTGTCATCATATACTCCAGAAAATACACAACACTCCCATGAATAGCATACAAAATAAAGAGAATAACTACACTCAATGCACAATGAAGTCCACACACGGATGTGAATATACATCCCATGTTTCAATGATCATTGAGGACTATTTTGGCCTCCCTGGGGCTTGATCATAGTTCCTGGAAACGGCCCAGCTCTTTAGTGGCTCACATTCTGGTGTGATCACGTGGACCCATTGGGCGGTTGGGCCTCCTAGGCTCAAAGTTCGAATCCCAGCACTGCCAAAAATTCACCCTGATGTGAGAAGCCAGTCGTTGCACCTGTTTTCCTGTACTGTGCAAGTTCTGGGTCTCAGCTAGGAAGGAGAATGTATATGGGACTCTATACTCATGGGAATAGATTGTCATCCAGTTCACCACAGTTGTATCTGTCATACTATACTCAAGGAAATACACAATACATCAACGAATAAGACACAAAACAAAGAGAATGACTACTCCAAAAGCAAGAGGCCTCCCACTCATGTTTGGAAATATATATTCACTCTTTAATTATGAATTTATGACTATATTGGCCTCCACCTGGGTTCCATCTCAGGTCCCAGGAATGGCCTAGTTCCTTAGTGGCTCACAGCCTGGTATGCTCACCATGACCCATTCACCAATTGGGCCTGTTAGGCTTTGAGTTGAAATTTCAGCACTACCAAAAGATTCATTCTGATGTGAGAAGGCTATGGTGGCACATGTTTTCCTGTCCTGTGAATACCCTGGGTCTCATCGAGGATCGAGAATGCTATATTGGCAACTCTTACCATGGGAATAAGTTGTCATCCATGTCAGCACTGTTATATCTGTCACCATATGCAATAAAATACACAATACCTCCATGAATAATACACAAAATAGAATGAATAACTACATTAAATGCAAGATGCATACCACACCTGTAGGTAAAGAGAAATCCTACTTTTAAAAAAGGATGGCTTGTTATTTTGTTCAGTGCTGGAGCTTCAAATCAGGCCCTGCACAAGGCCTGACATTCTAGTCTTCAAAGATGGTGAGCTTCCTCTTCCCCGACAGTGCAACAGAGTTACCCAGACCTGAGCTCAAATCCCAGCACTGACAAAAGATTCATCCTGATATCAGAAGCCAGTTGTTGTGCCTTTTATCCTCTCCTGTGAGAGTCCTGGGTCTCAAATACGATGGAGAATGCATAGACAACCCAGTAACCATGGGAACAGGTTGTCATCCATGTCAGGACAGTTATACCTGTCACCATACTTATTAAAATACACAATACCTCCATGAATTAGAGACAAACTAAGGAAAATAATTGCACTTAACACAAGATGCTGTCCACACATGTATGTCAATATAGATCCTATGTTTAAATTATGAATTTCCGACTATAGTAGACCACCCTGGGGATCAATGTCAGATTCTGGGATTGGCCACACTCCTTAGTTGCTCACAGGTTTGTATGATCACCTTGACTGATTGGCCAATTGGTTTTGCTCTCCCCAGAGTTCAGATCCCAGCACTACCAACAAGTGGATCGTGGAGTAAGAAGGAGAGTGTGAAACTTAATTTCCTTTTCTCTGAGAATCCTGGAAGTCAGGCATGATGGAGAACATTTCTACAGATCTAGATGTTCTGTGATAGGTTGTCATCAATGTAATAAACAGAATGGGTTTATCATAGTAAAATCAATGGTAAATAAATGAATAAAACAAAAGATGCAAGGAACACACGAAACATGTATGTATGGGTAAGTATAAATCCTATCTTTACAATACATATAAATAGTATTTTTTCCAGGGCTGGGTCTTGAATTCAGGACTAGTGAACAGGCCTGACATTTTTATCTTCATGTAAGGTGACCTTCCTTCCCGTTTATCCACATTGCTGCAGATTTACCCAGATCCTGAGTTCAAATCCAAAGCCTGTAAGAATAAACTGTGTGAATTGCAAGCCAGGGAGCTATTTTTTTTTCTCAGCATGAGGCTTAAACTCAGGTCATGGCAAGTCCACCTCAGCTTCGATCATACTAGGATGTGGTGAAGCCACTGGACACTCAGGTGCTCCTGTGATCCTAGAACCCCAGGTCTTACAAGAAAAACAATGCATAGAAAAAATGTGGCCTTTTATGTTTTCTTCCTTTGCAGTGACACTTCTGGGTCTGAATGACACTGTTGCAAAGGGTACTTCACCTTGCACTGCTGAAGGCTGACAGACTATCAGGGAACCTTTATCCACGTGGCAACATAGGCCCTCATTTCGAATCTCCGTCCTGACACCAACCAATGGCAGGTGATACTAAGAAACTGGCTCCCATCCAAAGGAACAACATTGGAATTTTGTCAATGTCACAGTTGAATGAGTTCATCGTGCATGATGATCCTATAAAATTAAAAAGCATCATTTCAGAAGTCTGGTTGATTTTATTTAGTATTTATGAAGCATTAAAAGAATATTATTATTTACAGGAACACAATAATTTCAGGATATTGAGTGCTTTCTTTAATAGTTTAAGGATTTTAACAATAACATTAATTACATGGATGTATAATGAATACTTGGGATTTGGAAGGAATATAGTCTATATAACTGAATAATGTATAGACATCTCTGGAATTCTATTTAGATATATATTTATTAGCATACTGCCATCTGCATGTTAATCTGTTTTTAGTTTGTTAAAACCTGGGGCTTGTTCTCAAGTCTTTGGAACAACCTGTCAGCTCAAATTGCCCCAGTATGGACTGTTGACACTCAGCAATTCTGCTTGCTTCACAGGATTCTGGCCACACCCCCATTCTTTCTTGTATCTTTCTGACCAATGGGATACAAGAATGCTGGCCACGCCCACATTCCATGCTGCCAGGTAGCACTGGGATTCCCTCTGTTTGTTTACAACACTAACAGTAGTTGAAAAAGGTAGAGGTGGCTAAGTGGTGAGGAAGAGACTCTAGGTGACTTTGGAGTATAGTAAGAAATTGATTCTCCCACCCCCACCCGGCCCCTTCCCTCCCTTCATGTGGTGCCACGTTTCAAACCTCAGGCAATGGCGTGCTGCCAACAGGTATAAATCCCAACCTGGTCCCTTCCCCTAGTCATCTGCTCTGGGCCCATGTGTCTGCAATGATGCTGCCATCGCTGCTGCCCCACTTGGAGCAGCTGCCAACAGTTTCTCTCAGCAGCACAGGTGAGTGGCTACCCCAACACCAACTCAATCCGGGTCAAACACTCCTCTGGGGGCACCATGACCCCCCTGCTTGTTTCCTCTCCCGGCTCTGATGAGCCACCTTTCTGCCTTGAGCATTTCTGAGATAGAAACTAAATATTTGCTCAGGCTGGGATGGATTGCATTCCTCCTGTGAAAGATATGCTCTACCAGGCCTGCTCCTCTCTAGTTGGGATGGTAGACATGTGGCACCATGCTCAGTCGTTGGTTTAGATGGATTATCCCAAGAATCCACAGCAGTGGATTCTTGACCACATGTGAAGCTCTTGGTAGGGCCTCAACCATTGGACTTCATTCTCCTCACAGGATAGTTGTGAGGAGACAAGGGATTTATACAGAGAGATCACTAGAGAATGGCTAGGCAGAGAGGGAGGGGCCTTCACATAAGGTTTTGGCAATTCTGTGAGCTTATGACAGGAAGATACCAGAAAGAGCTCAGATGGGGCCTGTTATTCATCGTGCATCAGGTGTGGGATTATGAACTGAAACTTGGCTCTCTTTCATTATTACCCTATCCCCATGAGGAAGAGGATCCTTCACTTTGTTCAGTTTTGAAGCTGGGGAAACTGAAGCACAGAGAAGCCAGGTGACCTACTTATGACCTCAAGTTCACAGGAAGCTCGGCCTGACTTCTCTACCATGCTCCTTAGGACAATGGGTGATATTCAGTCCACTTCTTATGGTGGGAACTCCACTTCTTTTCTGTCGTGGGTCTTGATCTCTAGGATTAGCCACAGTTCCTGAGCTCCTCAGCTCAAGGCTAGCACTGTATCACTTGAACCCACAGTGCCCCTTCCACTTTTCTGGTGGTTCTTTGGAATAAGATTATCACAGCTGTTCCTGCCTGTGCTGTCTATGAACCATGATCCTCATATCTCAGCTTCCTGTTTAGTTAGGATTAGATTTCTAAGCCTCTGGCACCAGATTTAACTGTAATTCTGGTTCTCTCTCTCTCTTTCTCTCTCTCTCTCTTTCTCTCTTTCTCTCTCATTCTCTCTCTCAGGAACTAGTTGAATGGGTGCTATATGAAGTGGCCCAACGTCCCCTGGTGGCTGGAACCCAAGATGGCCTACTCATTCTGGTTCTGGAGGTGGGCTGTGGGTCAGGAGCGGTCTCACTCAGAGTGTTGATACATCTCCATGAAATAAGCCTTCTGTGCCCTTGCTAGACTGTGAGGATTATTCATTGTCCATCTAGCCTTACTGGATTTATTTTATTGTATTCTTTTCTACATTTTCCAGCACCTGGCCAATATTATGGTTATGGAATGAAAATATAATGACAACTTAAGAAAGTCATTATGGCTCTGGGAATGTGGCTTCATGATATGGTGATTGCCTAGCATGCATGAAACCCTGAGTTCATTTCCTCAGTACCACATAAACAGAAAACCATTGGAAGTCGTGCTGTGCCTCAAGTGGTAGAGTGATAGACTTGAGCAAAAAAAAAAATTCAGGAATTATTCCCAAGCACTGAGTCTAAGCCCCTTGACTAGCAAAAAAGAAAAAAAAACCAAAAAACAAAAAAACACAAAAAACATTTAGTTAGTAAATACAAAATAAGGAACCTATACTTGGAATATATAATTGCTCCTGCCATACTGACACCTGACAATAGTCCCTAATTCATGTACTTTACTTTTATTAGGATATTGTGTTGAAAAAAAAAAGTTTTGTTCATTAGGTCACAGAAATTAATGGCTTGAATGTGCTTAGATGTCCGGTGAAGATTAATTCTGGATATTCAAAAATTCCAGGTTTTTGAATGATCACTGCTAATCACAATGAGAAGGATAATCTAAGTGAGATTTGGAAATATTTTTGGTCATTTATGGCACCAAAATGGCAGAGGCAAATTAACAGTTGTGACAAAAGAGAAGGAACTCCAGAGTTAAGTAATAAATGTTAGTAACTACGGTATACCAGAAACTGTTTTAGAAAACCACTTTTGGTTATTGAACAAATAGTTATCAACTTGACTTATTCCTCATTACCTTTAGCATTCTAAATCTCTTAGGCTACTTGTAATCTGTGTGTAATAAATGTGTCTCCTTCTGTGTTGTTTTTTCTCACCTTCTTTGCTTTCTAAAAATTTCAGTCTTTCTATATTTCTCTATGAACATTTCCTGATACTAAATACACCTACACAGATGGGAGAGAATGCTAATTTAAGGGTCCCATAGCTCATGAGTCATTAATGAAACAACATGGAAAAAGAGGACATATTTATTGTTACCTCAAGTTTTCTGAAAAGCTGCAATGCCATCATTTGATTCAAATTTCCAATATTTGACTACATAGTGTCATTCAGTGCACATAAACGCAGATATGACCTAGGCTCTGGTGGTTCACCCCTGTAATCCTAGCTAGTCAGGAGGTTGAGACCAAAATATTGTGATTCTAAGCCAGCCTGGTCAGGAATGTTCATGAGACACTTATCTTCAATTAACCACCTGAAAGCCTGAAGTGGTGGTGTGGCTTAAGCGGTAGAGCACTCAACTTGAGCTGAAGACCTGAGGCAGTGCGCCCAAGATCAGAGATCAAGCCCCACAACCAACAAAAAGTGCAAATATTACCTTAAGTTTCCCCAAAAGGAAGGACAAGATCAATAATCTTCCCAAGCAGAAAAAAGAATTTCAAAATGATGCAGTGCACCTACTTTTGCTGAGTTATTTAAGTTATGCCTTCTTTGCTAGACATATTCTCTTCCTTTAAAAATTGTCAAATATTAGCTTTACAATAAACTTCATCTAATATTTCTTGTTTCAAAAGAGAAGACTATACAATTAATACCACTTAGCTTTCTTACTATCTTAATTCAAAGCCAAACCAGGCAGGAGAGTCTGTCAAAATCTTATCGCAAATTAAACACCAAAAAACCAGAAGTGGAGTTTTGGCTCAAGCAGTAGTGTACTAGCTTTGGGGGCAGGTGGTCAGGAAAGACAACTGTTCAGGGACAGGATCCAGCCTCTGAGTTCGAGCCCCAGAACCATCACAAACTAAACAAACAAACAAAAATCCCAGATATTTCTTTGGGACCCTCCTTAAAGGAGTACTGGTCAGAGAAGAGGCTCCTTTTGCTGATCATACTCAATGCATCCTGCTTTTTTGGAATCCTCCTTGCTCTGTAGAACTCAGGACCAGACCCAAGGAATTGATAACTGACTCCTGCATCAAGAGAATCATCTCAGGGGTGAAATATCCATCCATAAGTCACTTTAAAACCTCCATGTCTTTGTTCCTTTGCAGGAGAACACTTTTAAAACAATGTTATTTCCTTTTGTTCTATGCTGGCCTTCAAATGGTACATTATTTCCTTTTGTAATATTCTGAAGTAGAAGTTTAGAGAAAAAATTTATATGAGTAAAGAGCACACTCGGAAAACCCAGGGACAGAGTTTCCTTCAAACCTTGGGATACTTTTCTTGTACAGTAAAAAGGAAATACAAGGTAATTGAACTTTGTTATTCCTCTATGTTCCATTCCCCTCCTGGTTTCAGTTTTCATATCCAGTAACGGTTACTTCCAGTAACAATCGATGGTGCTGCTTGAGGTATAATGAATGTTTTCTGGCTTCACTGAAATAACACTAGGACACCTTTGGACCTGAGGTAACACGTGTTTCAGAGACAACTTAGTAAAGAGAAAATATGAAATTTATATTGCTTAAAAATACATTATACATGAGTACATTGAGTTCAAACTTTTTAAGTTCTCTGTAAATTAAGGCGAATTTTAAATGGGAAGAAGATTCTCAGAACATTCTTTTTGTGAGTGTACGTGCTGTTCATTATTTCCCAAGTTTACATGTGCTAACAATAAGGGAAACAATAGCAATAATAGGAGAAAGAGAAGTTCTGAGTTTAAGTATAAGGGTTCAATACAAAATAGAAGACTACAAAAAGACAACATTGAAACAATACAGCCAAGTCCAGTATGTAGATTTATGGGAGTGATATACAGAATGCAAGACTCCTACTTGGAACATGAAGTATGAGGCCACTCTCATTCTAAATCATGCTTGCTAATCATGCATCTTTGTAGAAAGTAGAATGGAAGAATAATCCTGTTTCCAAAGCAAATCAGATATAAGAGCATGGATGGTGTGATTGCCTACAGCCTGGCTTTCACTCCTGTGCATATAGACTGTTTTGCCATCGACATTGGGGGGTAGGAATGATTACTGTTTAGCCTTTTTTTAGGTGGGCGGTCTAGTCTGGGGCCTGAACTCTGGGCCTGGGTGTTGTCCATCAGCTCTTCAGCTCAAGGCTTGCACTCTACCACTTGAGCCACAGTGCCATTTCTGGCTTTTTTATTTTTGCTTATGTGGTGCTGAGGAATCAAACCCAGGACCTCAGGCATGTAAGCCAAGCGCTCTACCACTGAGCAAACTTTCCATCCCTAGCCTTTTTTCTTAAAATAGTTGGTTTTAAAAGTTGATCTACTTATTTAATCTAGGAAATCAAAAGTTAATATTTGGGTTTTTTGATGAAATTTGAAACTAGGCAATTAAAAACACTCGTTGTCCTCAAATTCAACATTTAAAATTATTAAACTTTGTTCATATGTTTTAGTTGTCAGAAATTTGAGCCATGCATGGGAGCTCATACTTGAAATGCTAGCTGCTGGGTCTTGACTGATACAGAGAGGATTATGATTTGACCCTAGCCCAGGGAAACATTCAAAATTTTGGATCTCAATCAATATCTGAACCCAATGCTTTGTGCTTTATATTTCCTCTACTCAGAAAAGGTAAAAAGAAGGATTGTGGACCATGCTGGCCTGGTCATAAAGAGAAAACCCTGCCATAAAAATGGATAAAGTAGGGCTGGGAAGGTGGTTCAGTGTTAGAGCTCTTGCCTTGCATGCATGAGGCCCTGTGTTCGATTCCTCAGCACTACATAAGCAGAATAAAAAAAAAGCCGGAAGTGTAACTGTGGCTCAAGTGGTAGAGTGCTAGCCTTGAGCTGAAGAGCTGAGGGACAGTGGCCAGGCCCAGAGTTCAGCCCCCCCCCCAAAAAAAAATAAGGCTAAATCAGAGCTGGGTGCAAGTGCCTCATGCCTGTAATCTTAGCTACTCAGGAGGCTGAGATCTGAAGATCACAGTTCAAAGCCAGTCTTGGCAGGAAAGTCTGTGAGACTCTTATTTCCATTAAACCACCAGAAAATCAGAAGTGACACTGAGGCTCAAACAGTAGAGCACTTGCCTTGAGCTGAAAATTGCAAGGACAGTCTCCAGGCCCAGAGTTCAAGGCACATGACCAACAAAAACAAAAGTGTCTAAAGCAAAAACAGCCGGCATGTGCCTCACCTTTTAGAGGACCTACCTTTAAGTGCATGAAGCCCTTAATTTAACTGCTAGTATAGAAAGGAAGAAAGGATATGAAGAAAAGAAGTAAGGGAGGAATTATGATATAATCAAATACTGGAATGATAAGTACTAAATAAAGGGATTACAGGTATTTTATATGAAAAGATACTGATTGTTTACTAAAAGGAAAATTATAAAATGTGGAATTCAGGCTGAAATACATGTACAACTTTTGTTTTTCTGTAAAATGATACTAATGTGCCCCTTTAGTTTTAAAGTAGTAAATGAGTTTAAAACAATATGAGTGGTTAGAAATGAATCATTATTTCTTATCACTTTTTCTGCTATATTCACCACTTACAAAATCGAAATAATGTTGATCATTTTAATTATTAATTCATTAATTTAATCTTTCATCTTTAGTGTATAGTCTATCGCGCACATCATTTAAATGTTTGAACTATCTTTGTTTGTTTGTTTTTTATCCACCATGGATCTTGGACCCTGGCCTGGGCACTGTCCCTTAGCTCTTTACCTTAAGGCTAGCACTCTACCACTTGAGCAACAATGTCACTTCTGGCTTTTTCTGCTTATGTGGTATTGAGGAATTGAACCCAAAGTTTCAACATGCAAGGCAAGCACTCTAGCACTGAGCCAAATTCCCAGCCTTGATTTCTATTTTTCCTTCAGACATGGGACTTGAACACAGGCCATGAGTATTGTCCCAGAATTCTTTTGCTCTACCATACCAGTTTAAACCACAGTGCCATTTCTTGTTTTGTAGTGGATAATTGGAAATACCAGTCTCATGGGAACTTCTCTGCCCAGGCTGTCTTTAAGCCACCATATTCATTTCTCAGCCTCTTGAAAAGGTAGGATTACAGGCATGAGCCAACTGAACCCAGCTGCTCATTTTTTGAAAAATGTTTAGTTCCCTCTCAAGTACGTACAAAGTGAGATGCAAATTAATTTTAAATGAACCACCAATTGAGGATGTTGAGATTACAAGTGATTGCAATTTTTTTTTACATTTTTTATATGTGTGGCTTGAACTCAGGGCCTGGCGGCAGTCCCTGTTCTTTTGTGCTCAAGGCTATCACTCTACCATTTTGAGCCAGTGCCCCTTCTGGTTTCTTGCTAACCAGTTTATGAGATAATACTCTCACAGACTTTCTTACCCAGGTTGTCTTTAAACCTCAGTTATCAGATCTCAGCCTCCTGTGGTGCTACGATTACAGGCATGAGCCACTGGCACCAGCTTTTTTAAAAAGGGACAACAATTCATAAGCCATAAGCCTTGACTCATGCCTATAATACTACCTACTGCAGAGGTTAAGATCTGAAGATGATGATTTGAATCTAGAGGTGCAAAAATGTCTCTATGAATCCATTATCTCCCATAAACTGTTCAAGAAAACCAGATGTGAAGCTTTGGCTCAAGTGGTAGAGTGTACTCTTGAGCAAAAAAGAAACTCAGGGATAGCACCTAGATCCTGCGATCAAACTCCATTTCTTATACACACACACTCACACACACACACACACACACACACACACACACACACACACACAAACACAAACACAAACACACCACAAAAAGTAAATAGAAAATATGAAGAAATGAATGAAAAATTTGAATATTGTAAGGACATTTGGGTTTAGAGGTATGACTCAGTGGGTAGGACAATAGCTACTGATTGAAACTGTCAGGTACCAAGGACATAAAAATGAATTATCTGCTCTGTATTTTCCTATTCTCATATGTTCTCATTTGGGAACTCTCTTCTTTAAAAAAAATTGTTTTAGCTGTGATATAGAGCAGGGTTACCTTTCTGTATGTCAGGTAATTAGTACATTTCCTTCCTTTTACATAATCTTATCTGTTCCCCCATTCTCTTCCATACCCTCCCTCCCATCTTGACCCTCGATTTGCATGGTTCACTTTCATCAATGTCCAGTACAGCCAGAGGGCTCTGCTGCTGCAATTTTCCACCCAGTTCCCACTAATTCTGTGCCCTTCCCCCATCTTCCGTGTATATTAGGTGAAGAATACAGACTCATCAGAAAATGAAAAGACAAGTTAAGAAAAGATCCTTTGTTTCCTTATCATTGCAATTCAATTCAGTATATATATATATATATATATATATATATATATATATATATATATATATATATATATATATATATATATATATATATATATATAGTATTATATAGAAATGGTGCTTGGGTATTACAACTTGGTTATTTTCTCCAAAGGCTTCCTCTTCTGTTCTTACTGTATATGATGCCTAGAGTCCTGCACAGTATGTCAAATCCCATTGTGTTTTAAACCTTTCTTCCACATATCAGGGGAACATGTACCATTTGTCAATTTGATGTTGGCTTAACTTTCTTAACATGATTTATTCTAGTGTCATCCATTTCCCTGCAAATGACATTATTTAATCCTTTCTAATGGCTCTGTAAAATTTCATTGTATATAGATAGCATAATTATTGGTTCCATTCATTTATTGTGGGGCATCTGCGTTGTGTACATTTCTTGTCACTGTGAATTGAGCAGCAAGGAACATGGTTGTGCAAATGTCCTTGCCATTTTCCAGTTTCTCCACTTCCCCACCAACATTTGTTGCCTGAATTCAAGATATTTGGGTAAGATGGTATCTCAGGATTACTTTGATTTATATTTTCTTCATGGCCAGGGATGATGAACCTTTTCTGATATGTTTCTTTGCCATTTTTCCCTCTTCTTCTGAGAAGTCTCTCCTTAGATCCTCTGCCCATTTGGTGGTTGGTTTATTAGTTTTGGGAGGGGTAGTTTCCTGAGATCCATGTATACATTGAAAATTAGCCCTTTGTCTGATGTATTGCAGGTAAAAATCTTTCCCAATTTGTTGGCTGTCTTTTTAGTTTACTGCCTATTTCCCTAGCCTGTGTAGGTTTTTTCCTTTGATGTAGTCCCATTTGTTGTATCTCTTTCCTATCTGTTGTGCCCCTGGGATTCTATTCAGGAAGTTCCTGCCAGTACCTATAAGTTCTTTTTTTTAAATTATTGTATTAATGGTAAAAACATTATTTGCTTTTATAAATACATCGCAAGACAAAACTTTTCAAAAATACTTTCCCCACCAAAAAAAATTTAAAAAATAAAGGAAAGCTTGTAATAGGTAGGCAGACTGTCTTGAGACCTGTTTTTGTTCTTAATGAGAGCAGTGTAGGGCAGGACAATCGCCACACCCCAAACACTGCCATGGGTTTGGCCTTGGGGATAGAAAAGCCCAGCCTGGACTGAGTGTCCTCTCCGTGTCACGGCCATAGTTACACCTTCTAGTATCTATAACACTATCTAGGATTATCTAGTATGGATCTTGTTATAATGGGGCTATGCTGTATACAATGTTAACCATTGAGAACATATCTCTCTCTCTGCATATATGTGTGAATTATAAAGTATAAGTTGGACTCCAAGTTCAACGAACACAAGTTATTCTCTATGTGTTCCCAGTGTCCCTATGAGGCTCTCTCAACAAGCTGTTCATCTTTCCTGTTTAGATAACATTAAACACCATTGTTTTGTTAGATCAAGAATAAAGATGAGGGGTGAAAATAAACTTTTGCCTTTAAATAGCTTAGTATCCTCAATCCCAAACTATGAGTTAATTTAGAAAACATTTTGTTGTTATTGTTGTCTCCAGAGTGATTACTCCATCACTGGTGAGGCCTGTGAGGTGTGGGTACATTCCCAGCCTTCCCCATGCCTTGCTGGACCACAGCCAAGGCAACCCTCGGCCTTCCACTGGGCTCCATCCTTGAAAAGCTGCCTGATGGAGGGAGGTCAGAAAGATCTGCATTTACAAGTTTCCCAGAATGTGCTAGAACTTTTTGGTCAGTTTTATAGAACTTTCTTGGTCAGTTAAGATTCCACCTCAATCTCTCTAGTATTTTCCAAGCAGATCAGGTCACTTGCAGAAAATGAAGAAGCTTTGTCGTCCAGGGTTCCAAGCCTTGGAATCAAAGTTAGGACCAGGATGGCCAGGGGTCTCGTGTATGGTAGAGATGGCCAGGTGACTGGAGTTTCTGACTTTCCTGTTCTCCATGAGGCCTGAGCAGGGTGGAGGGCAACGAGGAGGTGTCTTCTACAATAGCCACTGAAGTGAGGGGGGCAGAAGGTCAGGTGTTCCAGTGGGCAGATGTGGAGAGGATTCTAGAAGGGGATCAAGTCCGCTGCTTTGGGCAGGAGTATCAGTTATTTTTACAGAAAGAAACAGAGAAATTAATTTTCTTTTCTGACTATTGAAAACTGAAAAGATGCTCAAGTTTACCATTTAAAGGAACAATAGACATTTCAAAAATCTGTCTAAACTTTGGTTTTCTTTAAAAAAAAACACACACAAAAAACCAGTTCATCACAAAAAGAAATATAAGTTGAAGCTGTAGCCAGGTGTTTTTCTGTCCGTGGCAGTGTTTTGTGCAAAGTAAAGCGTATTGGAGCTCCAATTTAACTGATGCAGTGGGGTTTACTGGCTCTGCATGCCGAAGCAGTGCATGTCGTGCATGCCCTTGCTGTCCCAGCCTGGGAGGGGCTGACCATACTTGTCCACGCACCAGCAGAAGCCCCGCTTTCTGCCTTTGGAGGGGCAACAATGCTTCTTCTTATAAAGTCCTTTCTTGTCGCAGTTGGGGATGTGCACACCCCTAGGACTCAGCACATTGAGGAACTTCAGGTGATTCAGGGTATCTTCCATCTCTCTAAGGCAGGGACCATATTCTGTCTCCCGTTTGGACTCTGAGGAGAAGTTCTGGGTGTCCGTGCTCTGGGACTCATAGTCGACTTTGTAGCGCTGGCTGTCCTTCACGTGACCTTTCTTGATGGTGTCTAGATATGAATGAATGGAATGATACTTGGAGTCAGACACCCTATGTGTGCTGGGCGGGGCATGGCTCTCCATGCTCCCCGTGCCTCGGTCCTCCTCCGACTCACTAGCATTTCCTGAGGCAGAGGGCACCGGCAGCAGGTTGGTGCTCAGGCGGCCAGGGGACGCTGGCATTGGCGCAGAACCCCCGGCCGTCCAGCAGCGCCTGCAGGAGGCGTGGCTCGGCCCGTGGCAGCTGGCAGCTGAGCCCCAAGTTGCAGCATTCGGAGTAGACATGACATAGCTGGCCCTCGCGCAGCGCTCAGTTCAAGCAGCAGCCACAGCCTGGCTCGCGCACCAGCTCTGCACACGTGGGTGTGGCAGGCGGAGGCATGCACTGGGCCAGGGAGTTCGCATCACAGGGCTCTCAGCGCACTAAGGGGCCATTTCACAGGCGGCCCATGGAGCAGGGCCAGTGCGGTGAGCAGAGCTGCCCAGAGCGCGGGGTGCGCCCAATGCATGGAGCCTGTTGCAGGGGCCAACTGGAGTAAGCGGTTATCAGGTCGAGGCACGCAGTGCGAGATTGCGGGATCTGGAGTGCAACTGCTAGGCGTGCAGCTGCCCAGCTCGCATCTCAGTACCTATAAGTTCTAATGTCACCCTTATTCTGTCTTATAGTAGTTTGGCTGATTTTAATGTAGTTAATCCATTTTGACTTGATGTTAGTGGAAGCAGAGATCCACTTCTAGTTTTCTGCCTATGGATGTCCAGTTTTCCCAACACCAATAGTTGAAGAAGCTATGATGCGTGTGTAAGTGTGGTGTGTGTGTGTGTGTGTGTGTGTGTGTGTGTGTGTATGTGTGTGTCAGTGTGTGTGTGTGTGTGTGTCGGTCGTGGGGCTTGAACTCTGGGCCTCAGCATTTCATCTTCAGGCTAGTTCTTAAACCACAGTTCCACTTCCCATTTTCTTGTGGTTTATTGGAGCTAAGAGTCTCACTGACTTCCCTGGCCCTGCTGGCTTTCAACAACCATCCTCAGATCTCAGCCTCTGAGTAGCTAGGATTAAAGGCATGAGCCAAGGGCATCCGGCAAGGCTATGTTTTTTTTTTTTTTTTTCACATTACATCTTTCGCTCTTTTGCCGAATATCAGATGATTGTAAGTATGTAGTTTTATTTCTGGTTCTTTTCATCTTTTTTAATATGTTTTTTATTGTAAAAATAATGTACAAAGGGGTTACATTTACATAAGGTAGGTAATGAGTTCATTTCCTCTCAAGCATTGTTACCTTCTCCTTTGTTTTTTCCCTACCATCCCTACCCTTCCACCTCCACAACTACTCCTCTCCATCCCCCCTCACACTCCCTGCCTAAATTGTACAGTTCGTTTTTGAACATAGTGTCTTGATCTCATTGTTAAAATGGGTCAAACTGTATCCCTAGTTAAGCATTTGGTTTTTTTCCCTTCACCTCCCAAAGCTAGAGAAATGTATAGACAAGATACAGGGCACCAACATCAAAGAAACAAAAAAACCCCACATAACTTAGGTTATAAGATTGGGTGGGAGAATGATGACTGTTGATTTAATTTAATAAGTATTGTATAGTTTTTAATGGTAAGGCTTATTAACTCAAAGGGGGAGCAAAAACATTCAGAATAATGCAATGTGGCTATTACTCATTTGATGTGTCTGGATAGATTATGATTAATAAAAATATATCTATTAATTCCCAGTGGTAGACTGCTATGCTAACTGGGAGGAGACTTTGGTAATACCAGGGATTTGAATACTGGTAATGAAGCAGAATATGAGGGGAGAGCATTTGCTAAGGATGTAACTTCCTAGGCTCATACCAAATACATTGAAGTAGAATGCTAAGTGATGATCGACTGAGCACCAAATTTTATTTGTTGACTTCTTTGATTTCTGAAGTCCAGGGATTTGGACCTAAAGCCTGGGTTTTGTCCCTTAATTTTTTCTCAAGGCTAGTGCTCTAGCAGTTGAACCACAGCTTCATGTCCATAATTTTGGTGGTTAATTGGAGATTAGTCTTTCCAAATTTCCTCTTTGGGCTTGCTTCAAACCTGATCCTCAGATATCAGCCTCCCGAGTAGCTTGCATTCCAGTTGTGAGCCACCAGAGCCTGGCTAGAATCACATGTTAAATGTATTCTCTAGGTGAATCAGATGTGTCTAGCTACTATTTGAGCACTTTGGTTCCAGTGGGTCATGTCAGATTTAGAATAACAGATTTTTTTTTCTTGTAACCAGCAGCATCCAGTATCTATATAATTTATTCCGATCTTCATGTCTGACTTTTTTTCTTTGTTGTGCCTTTTTTTCTTACTTCACAAGCAAGCACATCAGTGATGTTTTCCTTTTCTGAAGCAAGTTATGTCCTTTCCCATCACTGAGGGATGTACTTGCTGTTCCTACTGCCTGGAGTATCTGCTTCTAGTTAGTTGCACGGATGATGGCTGTCAGATTAACTATCTCCTCCTCAGGGATATGTCCTCACATACCCACTTTGAAGTTGTTGCCACCAAACTACCAATGTCATGTCTCTGATTTATAGAAATTATCATTATGATTTCTGGTTTTCTTTTGAGCATGAAATTTATGAGGAGAGAACCACATTCAATTGTTTCTCCAACACCTATAATAGTGCCTGGTCCTTAGTGCTCAGGAGCCTTGTCTGGGGATCAGCCTTCTCCAGCTCAATTTATCCTAGCTTCTGGTCAGGACAGCTCTTGAAGCTGGTGTCTGGTGTCTAGCAGTCATTTCCTCTAGTTCTTTGTGCCTTTCTGTGTTGCTTAGTCCACCTCAGAGAAGGATCAGTGCCTGACACCTATTTGCTGCTATGGAAAGATGGCTATGACATCATACAAGTTATGGGCATTGTTTTGTGAAGCTGTGTGTGGAGACGCATCCTCACACAAGTTCTCAGAGGCAAGTGACACCCATGCCCAGGAGTGTATTCCACAACTCAGCATCCAAACTATCACCTACTCCCTGATGCACTCAGTGTATATTCCCATTTCCATTAAAAAAAAAGAAAAATTCAAGATATGCCTTTGATGATTTGTCATTGAATTACTGAAACAAAGTATATAATTTGGGGGCTGGGAAGGTGGCTCAGTGGTAGAGTGCTTGCCTTGCATGCATGAGGCCCTGGGTTCGATTCCTCAGCACCACATAAGCAAAAAGAAAATAAGCCAGAAGTGGCGCTGTGGCTCAAGTGGTAGAGCACTAGCCTTGAGCTGAAGAGCTGAGAGATAGCGCCCAGGCCCATAGTTCAAGCTGACAACCGGAACCCCCCCCCCCAAAAAAAAGTATATAATTTTATGTATTTGTAAGTCTTTGTCCATCTCTCTTTAGCCCTTGGCATAATTCTATTTGTTTGCAGGTTGGGAAGGGAAATAAAGTTTAATTCAGGATAGTGAAAAACATTTTGGGAGGGAATGCCAACTTTCCATCTGATGTTCTACAGATGCCCATCTTGGCACAGGAACTGAGTAGACTGTCCTAACATAATAAGCTTGTCCTGATTTCTACTGACTTTCCTCTGGGGTCACTGAGTGTGATCCTACTACATATGTGTTGCTTGGCTACACTCGAGGGACCAGGTCTCCTCTGAAAATCTAATGGCATGGGGGTAAGAGAAACTAAAACTCAGAACCCAGCTTCCCACATAACTAGGATTACAGGCCTGAGTCTCATATAATAACTCATAACTGCCTTTTTATACATTGTGTAGCCTGTTTCATTATATTCACCTCATAGGCAGATATACAAATATATGTTTACATTTATTCATCTATTTATAATCAATGTTATATCTAGAAACACAAAAATATATATTCATATAATTATAATCAAAGTTTTATTACCACGTTCCCCAATAATGTTTTACACTAATATTATGTGAAAAAAATACTTAAGATTAAAAATGTTAAAAGCCCTTGTAGTATGAAAAATCATATTCGATCTTATATATCATATATTATACTATATAAAATGTAATGAATATAACATGTATTTCCATATAACTGATTTAATTGCTTCCTGATTTTGTGTTTGTCCATCTATATAAGCCTTCTTTCTTCTATTGATGATGGCTTATAATTTCCAGTGTCGATATTTCCTATGTATTTTGTCAAATGTATTCAGCCCTAAGTAGAATTTTTATGTTAATGGAGCTAAATTTTTCTTCAATATTTCCCAAAGCACAGTGAATATATATACAGATTTGAACTCACTGTTGGAAGAAAGTCCCACATACCACTATAAGTATTGTAGCGTTTGTCCCAATTGACAGAACAGCTTTCTAAGTCATCTGATCTGGTATGTCCTAGAGCTTTTGTAGCCACCTTATCACCCCATGAAGGCATGGCCTGGCTTCCTCGCAACTCCCTGTGCATTTAACCGTTCCCTTTATGTCCAGTAGGCTCTCTTGTTCAGCCCCCCTGTCACTCTGTGTTTTCCCACACACAAAACACATGTGCATGGTGCTTTATATTGTTGGTTGAAAAAAAAACACATTTAAGATTCATGAATTGTATAACATAACATAAACACTGACATTTTAATAACGTCAGAAAAATAACTAGACTGATCATTTTACAACAACCAGGACCAAAAATAAATATAAAGATTTTCTAAAGAAGGGGGGAAAAGCAATCTCTAAATATGGATTGTCTTCTAATTGCCTTCAGACACAAATTCTGCCTCAGAGTCCTCAAAAGGATCTACTTCCTTATTAAAGGCACTATTTTCTTCCTGAATCTAGGGAGGGACAGATCTTATTTCTCAATGGGAAATTGGATCCCCAGCAGCAGGACAAATTGGTCTGGATATTCTGTGAGGACAGATTCCCTTTCCTCAACTGAATCTAGACTTTGGACCTAACTTATTGGTTTTTCTGAACGTAGACTGGGGTCATTTTCCATTAGCACATATTTATCCTGCACTCCAAGACCAATACTTTTTTAATGGTTTGGATGTGATCTATGTGAATTGTGAACATCAATAGAAGACATTCTGGATCATCTTCTTCCTTGGTGGTATGTGCAGGTTCACATACATCACATGTGGAGTTCAGAACTAGTGGGATGTCTACAGGACTCAAAACCTACTTGGTCCTTTCTATACATTGAAAAAAGCCTCTATGTTCACATGGTTTCTGGAGTCCAGTGTTAGCTTCCAATCTCCATCACTCACCATAGGACACATCTCTGATGGGTTCTTTATCTGGAGTTCAGCAGGAAGTTCTCTACAGTGACACAAACATAAGAATGGAAATAGGTACAAGAGTCTTAGAGTAGACTCTAGAAGTTAAAGTGTGAATAAACTTCTATGAGGGTGTAATAGGGGAAGCTGTAGAACTTGAGTTTGGACTGAACACTGATGAGAAGGTAGAGTGTTTCTAATGAGTGGTTATGTCCAAGTTCTTTTAAAAAGGGCACAGACATTACCCGGCATAGAACATCCATAAAATGACATTTTGTCAAGCTGGATAGTACAAAGGGCTATTGGCCAAGCAGGCCCATCCCTTGAGATCTAGGTTCCATCCCTACTCACAAGCTCTAAGGCATCTAAACAAGTACTACTTACTCTTTTTCTTGGTCTCATGGGTCATTCGTTGCTCCAGCTGGTCCAGAAGAATATGGAAGCAGAACAGCAAGTTTGAAGAGGGCGTGTTGAGTTTGTCATACTATGTAAGTGTTTTCAGGATGTCAAGTTTCTTGTGCTCATAAAAATCATCAGGGTAGAAGTCCATCCAAATAGTTAAGATGGAACAATCACTGCTGTGGGCAGATTGGTGACAAGGAAAATGAGAGTCTGCCTTCTCCATCCTGAGCCTTCTACCATAGAACCTTTCTGGCAGGACTAGAATGTTGGGAAGTGGGAAGAGACTCCTGGAAGCAGAATGCTCATCACAAACCACTCCTCGACATTTCTAATACAGTCCTCGAAAATTCTCCATGTGATGGACAGAGAAAGTTGTTTCCTCACTGTATCTGACTTGTTACACACAACCCTCCCTGTCATCGAGGGATTGTGATCCATGCTAGCCTGGTCATAAACAGAAAACCCTGTCATAAAAATGGCTAAAGCAGCGCTAAGCGCAGGTGGCTCATGCCTGTAATCTTAGCTGCTCAGGAGGCTGAGATCTGAAGATCCCAGTTAAAAGCCAATTTAGGCAGGAAAGTGTGTGAGACTCCTATCTCAATAAACCACTAGAAAACCAGAAGTGGCACTGTGGCTCAAACAGTAGAGCACTCGCCTTGAGCTGAAGAGTGCAGGAACAGTGTCCAGGCGCAGAGTTCAAGCCACATGACCAACAAAAAAAAAAGTGACTAAAGCGAAAAGAACAGGTGTATGGCTCACTTTGTAGAGCATCTACATAAAATGCATGAAGCCCTGAGTTTAATTGCTAGGATTGAAAGGAGGAAAGGATATGAAGGAGTGGAAGGAAGAAAAGAAAGATGGGAGGGGTTTTGTTATAACCAAATACTGGAAAGATGTGAAGTATTAAATAAAGGTATCACATGTATTTTATAAGAAAAGATACTGATTGTTTACTAAAAGGCAAATTATAAAATGTGGAATTCAGGCTAAAGCACATGTTCAATTTTGTTTTTCAATAAAGTGATACTTAAGTGCTTCTTTATTTTTTTTTATTTTTTATTTTTATTTTTTTTTTGTCGGTCGTGGGGCTTGAACTCTGGGCCTGGGCGCTGTCCCTCAGCTCTTCAGCTCAAGGCGAGCGCTCTACCACTTGATCTACAGCGCCACTTCCGGTTTTCTGGTGGTTTATTGGAGATAGGAGTGTCACGGTCTCTCCGGCCCGGGCTGGCTTTGAACCGCGATCCTCAGATCTCAGCCTCCTGAGTAGCTAGGATTACAGGCGTGAGCCACCAGCACCCGGCGCTTAAGTGCTTCTTTAGTTTAAAATAGTAAATGAGTTTAACAAATGGAAGAGTTGTTAGAAATGAATCATTATTTCTTATCACTTTTTCTGCTACATTCACCACCTACAAAATTGAAACAATGTTGATCATTTTAATTATTAATTTAATCTTTCATCTTTAGTGTATAGTCTATTGTGCACATCATTTAATTGTTTGAACTCTTTTTTTGTTTGTTTTTTGTCCATCATGGGTCCTGAATTCTTGGCTTGGGCCCTGTCCCTTAGCTCTTCACCTCAAGGATATCACCCTACCAGTTGTACCACAATGCAACTTCTGGCTTTTCTGCTTATGTGGTACTAAGAAATTGAACCAAAGGCTCATACCTGCATGGCAAGCACTCTACCACTTAGCCACCTTCCCAGCCCTGAAATCTTTTTTTTTTTCCTTCAGACATGGGGCTTTAAAACAGGGCATGGGTGCTGTCCCAGAGCTTCTTTGCTCAAGGTTAGCACTCTACCATACAAGTTTAAACCACAGTTCCATTTCTTGTTTTTTAGTGGTTAATTGGAAATAGCAGTCTCATGGGAACGTTTCTGCCCAGGGCTGGCTTTAAACCACCATCCTCATTTCTCAGCCTCCTGAGAAGGTAAGATTACATGCCTGAGACACCTGTACCCTTGTGTTCATTTTTTTTTCTTTTAACTGTTATATAAGTTTAGTTCCCCTACCCAAATACGTGCAAACTGAGATACAAATTGGCTATAAATAAACCACTAGTTGAGGATGCTGAGATTACAAATGATGGCAAATTCTTTTTAACTTTTTTTAATATGTGAAGCTTGAACTGAGGGCCTGGTTGAAACCCCTGTTCTCTTGTGCTCAAGGCTATCACTCTACTAGTTTGGCCCCCAATGCCCCTTTTAGGTTCTTGGTAACTGGTTAATGAGATAATAGTCTCACAGACCTTCTTACCCTGGCTGTTATTAATCCTCGATTATCAGATCTCAGCCACCTGAGTTGTTATGATTACAGGCATGAGCCACTGGCACCAGTTTTTTAAAAAAGCAACAACAAATTACTTTAGGGGAGGATGGAGGAGAAGAAGCTAGAGGCTAAAAAAGCTGTCACATAGAAAATAGTTGTAGTGTTCCAGTGAAGAGTCCTAGGCCAGAGAATTACCAAGTGTGCCATCACAGTACAGAGATTTTGGCCAGAGAGAGAAAATCTAGGCAAGGAGACAGATCTGAGCTCTTGCCATTAGCTGCAGCTGCGGTGGCGGTGGTAACAGCAGCAGCCTAGCCGCCAAGCGAACAACACAGAGTCTGGGACAATGGTGCCAGACACAGCAGGTGACCGGATTCTACTTAAAACCAGAAAGAACTGACAAGTAGCAAATATCTTCATCCTGCAGATCACAGACCAGAGACAACCAAGGAACCAAGACTTCAGCGTGAGTAGAATCCTGACATACTCACTCCTTCTCAGGGAGCAGAGGAGGGAAGGCCACCCCTCCCGCCCTCACCCCCGGAGATCTCTATATTTGATATTGAAAAGGCCCAGCTGAGAAGCTAGCTCCAACTCAGGCCTTGGAAAAAAAAAACAAAAGTCATTTAGGAGGTCACAGGCACTTGACCTGACTTGCCAGGCTCAGCTCCTCCCTGGGAAAAGTCACCCAGCCCAGGCAGAAAAAGCTCTGCCCCGAGGGGAGTGACTTTCTTCACTGGGTAAACAGAGCCAGCGGCTGCCCCTCTCTACAGCAGCCTAGACAATCAAGTGAAATTCAGTAAGCAGAAACCCTGAGAATGGCTCCAGGCTGGGCTCTGTGAGTGTCTCAGAGCTACCCCTCAGGGAAAAGCTACAATTTGTTGAAAGGCCTCAACTCTATCCAGAACCTAGCCTCATCAGAGCATCTTCAAACTAGAGGAAACAGCCATCTCCCTATTTTGTGAAACTCAAAGCAGATCTCCCTCTAATTGAACTAGCCTGGGAGGAGGATCACAAAATCCTGGGTAAAGCAGAGCATTTTTCTGCCTGCTCAAACAAATTGACTTAAGAAACCAATCAAGCCACAGGCAAACCAAACACCACAAGCAGACTAGAGACTCCACCAAGAGACTGGTTATATACACAGGGAGATACAGGATCTTCCCATCTACTTTCCCCCAAAAAAAGAACTCTTTTTTGTACTTTTTTTAATTTTTAGTTTTTAAAAAATATTGTTTTCTATTAATCTTTTTTTCTCCCCTCCTAATTTTTAATTTAGGTGTGTGTCTGTGTGTGTGTGTGTGTGTGTGTGTGTGTGTGTGTGTGTGTGTGTGTGTGTGTGTGTGTGCTTTGTTTAAATCTCTACTGACCTTTTGGTCCTTTTTTTCTTTTTCATTCTTTTCATTTTTTCTTCTGTTTCCTTCTTTTTCTGTGACTTATTTGCTGTTCTGCTCATCCTCAGATATATGCTCATCCTCGAATATTAAACCTTACCCACATTGTATACACACTTAATCAAGAATTTTATTACTCAATTCAAAATTTCTTATCCTTAAATTCTGTAATAGCAGTATTATCTCTTTAAACCTATATAATTTTCGAGAATTTTTATTTTTTAGTATTTCATATCTCCTTTCTATCACTCGTATCCTTTTCTTCTCTCAATATCACCTTAAACTTAATTTTTAAGATTCATTTATTAAACTTAAATATTTGTTTTTCCCATTTTTCCTTGTCTGTTTTTTCTCTCTCCTACTATTCTGTCCAATCCATTTCGTTCTTTGAGATTAGAACTTGGTTAAATTCACTCTCCTTTTACCTCTCCACCTTCTTCTAATCCTATTTTTCCTCACATTTGTCCCTAAATATAATAATTTCTGGTTTGCCAAATTAGTCCTTGCTGTTGTTAGCCCATTAATCCATAGTTGTTTGATGTTGAATAGATTGTATCTGTTGAACTAGATTATATCTGCATCTTTTTGCCTGTGCAACTGCAGGACTTTGGTGGATGCATGACTTGAAACATTATTCTAGCAGAAAATTGGTATTACTTTTATATCAAATGGGCAGAACCAGCCAGAAAAACACAAGAAAAATGCAAGTCCTGGTATCTCAACTTCCACTCATGATAACCAGGTGACAGAACAGATAATGTGTATTCCAGAGTAGAGTTCCCCAAAAGCTCTATAAATATTACTGGGAAACATGGTGAATGAACAGATAGAAAACCTGCAAAGGACTCAGTGTGAACATGGTAGGGAGAGAGAGGAGGTAAACCAAAGATCAATACAGTAATCTCATGAGCATGAGGAAGCTACTCAAAGATTGATACAGAATTGCATGATCAGGATGAGAACACTCAAAGAGAATTAAAGGAATTGTGTGAGCAGGCTGAGAACCATCAGAGAAATACAGGAATTGCATGAGCAGGCTGTAAACAGACAAAGAGAATGTCAGGAATTGATTGAGCAGGCTGAGAACAGTCAAAGAGAACTACAGGAATTGCATGAACATGAGGAAGCTAATCAAAGAGTAAAACAGGAATTGCAAGGGAGGGATGAGAATAAACAAAGATTAATAGAGACATTCATGGAATCCATAAACAGACAGCTGAAAGAATTCAGGGAGACCACAAAGGGAATGCTGAATCTAACCCGACAGAAGGAATGGGAGTATAAGGAAACCATAACCAAACAACTAAGTGATTTGAGAATAAGCACTGAACACCAAATTAAGGAAGTAAAGAAGTTCATACAAGATCTAAAACAAAGCTCCAACAAAGAATACGAAGTCATCAAAGCCACACAATTAGAAGGAAGGTGAATAAAAAACAAAGAAGAAAGTCTTTACAGTAGGTTAGACCATGCAGAAATCGAATCTCAGTTAATGAAGACAGCCTAGATATTATAAAGAATGTACACTTATCCAAGACAAATAAAGAAATATGATAGATATATTCAGCAACTGGAAGGCACCATCAGAAGGCCTAATCAGAGAATAATGGGTGTAGAGGAACACCTAGAGTCAAAAGGTAATGGTCTAGGAAATTTGTTTAACAGGATCCTAGAAGAGAAATTCCCAAACATGCAAAAAGATAGGCCTATTCAGATACAAGAAACTTTTAGAACCCCAAATAGACCAGACGAGGGCAGGACATCCCACTGTCACATTATAATATGCATAAGATCAATTCAGACCAAGGAAAAGATCCTTAAAGCTGTCAAGGAGAAAAGATCAATCATCTATGAAGGGAAACCAATTAGAATAACTTCATTTTTTCAGCAGAGAAAATTAAAGCAAGAAGAGCCTGGAATTATGCATGCCATGACCTAAAGACAAAGTGTGATACTGTAAATACCGTAAACAGCTAAATTCTCCTTCATAACCGAAGGTGAAATAAAAACCTTCGATAGCAAAGAAAAACATAAAAAATATATCTCCACCAAACAGATTCTACAAAAGATACTTTAAGATGTCCTACACAGACAGAACCAACAAGACCACAATAAAGGCAAAGAAAGGCATCCAAACTGAGAATCCAAAAACCAAAGGAAGAACCAAGTTGCCACAGCCCCCAAAAAGGTGGATAAAATGGCAGAAACTACCAAACACTTCTCAGTCCTTTCTCTCAACATTAACGGTCTTAACTCTCCAATTAAGCAACATAGACTGTCTGGTTGGATTAAAAAGAAACATTCTTTTATCTGCTGCCTACAGGAATCACACCTTGCCCATAAAAACAAACACACTTTGAAAGTGAAACTCTGGAACAAAATGTACCAAGAAAATGGCCCCCATAAACAGACGGGAGTTGCAGTCATAATATCAGATAAAATAGACTTCAAATTAAAATTCGTGAGAATAGATAAAGAAGGTCATTACATAGGAATTAAGGGATCTTTCTTTCAGGAGGTTATTGCAATAATAAATTCTATTCGTCAAACAATGGATCACCGAAATTTATCCAACAAACACTAGTTTCCCCAAAGTCTCAAATTGATCCAAAGACAAGAATTGTTGGGGACTTTAACAGACCACTATCCACACTATGTAGATCAACTCGACAAAAACTCAACAGAGAAACAGCAGATCTAAAGAACTGCCTAGATCAACTATATCTAACAGACAATTACTGAATATTTCACCCAGCAGCATCAGAATACACTTTATTCTCACCACTACATGGAACATTTTCAAAAATAGACCCCTTTTTATTGTGAAAATACTGTACATAGGTGTTACAATTACATGGGCAAGACAATGAGTACATTTCCCATAAAGCATTGTAGCCTCCTCCTTTGTTTCCCCTTCCCATCCCATCCTCCCTCCGTCCCACCACCCAACCCTCCTCCCCCTACCAAAGTTTTAAAGTTCATTTTTGACATAATGACTTGTACATCTCCTTGCAATGGGTTCACCTGTATGCCTATTTAAACCATTTGTTTTTTTTCCCATCCCCTCCACAAATGATAGCAACATCAAATACTGTGAAAGCAGGGGGTATACAGTGGGGGAGGCACATACAAAGCAACAAAGAAATAATCTTATAAATTTGTTATAAACAATTGCATGAAAGAAAAAAAAAACATTTGAATAAATATCTTAGGGTTCATTTCCCTACCATCAACTTATCTGACCTTTTCTGCTTGACTCAGACGTATACTAGTTATTACAAATAGGGGAAACCATGGGACCTATGTTTATTTGGGCCTGGCTTACTTCACTTAATACAATTTTTCCCAAGTCTTTCCATTTCCTAACAAATGGGACAATGTCATTCTTTCTGACGGAGGCATTGAATTACATTGTGTATATATACGACATTTTCTTGATCCATTCATCTGCTGAGGGGCATCTGGGTTGGTTCCATATCTTAGCTATGGTAAATAAGGTGGCAATAAACATAGTTGTGCTGGTAACTTTCTTGTAGTTTTGTTTGTGAACATTTGGTTAAATGCCCCAACGTGGGATTGCTGGGTCATAGGGCAGCTGTATGTGGAGTCTTCTTAGGAAACTCCATACTACTTTCCAAAGTGTTTGTACAAGTTTATACTCCCACCAACAATGCAGTAAGGTTCCCATCTGTCCACATGCCCTCCAGCATCTGTTGTTATTAGAGTTCTTGATGCTAGCCATTCTAACTGGGGTGAGGTGATATCTCAATGCTGTTTTGATTTGCATTTCTTTTATGGCTAGAGAGGTTGAGCATTTCTTCATGTGTCTATTGGCCATCCTTCTTTCCTCTTGAGAGAAGTTTCTCTTTAAGTCTTTATCTCATTTTTACTGGGCAGTTTTTTCTTTGAAGGTTTGTTGTTGGGGGGTTTAATTTTTTGAGTTGCAGGTATATTTTAGATATGAGACCCTTGTCCATTGTATGGCTAGTGAAGACTTTCTCCCAATCCGTGGGGTTTCTATTGATCTTGCTAGCTATGTCCTTTGCCATGCAGAATCTCTGCAACTTCATGCAATCCCATTTGTCCAACCCTTCTTAGATTTGTTGTGTTTCTGGGTTTCTATTAAGAAAATTTCGGCCTGTGTCTTTGGATATATGTGGGATTTGAGGGAATTTAGTGTTTCTTGGGTAATTTAGGTGCTCCGTTGTTTGGCTAATAGATATTTAGAATTGTAATATCCTCCTGAAGGAGAGATCCCTTAATTACACTATGTGGCGACTTTCTTTATCTTTTCTCACTAATTTTAATTTGAATTCTATTTTATCTGATATTATGATTGCAACTCCTGCCTGGCTATGGGGGCCATTTGCTTGGTAGATTTTTTTTCTACCTTTCAGATTGAAAATGTGTTTGTTTTTACGGGAAAGTGTGACTCCTGAAAGGAGCAGATAGAAGGATGTTGCTTTTTAATCCAAGTAGACAGTCTATGTCTTTTAATTGGAGAGTTAAGTCCGTTAATGTTGAGAGATTGGACTGAGGTATGTGGGAGTTGCTGCCATTTTTTCCTCTTTCTTGGGGGCTGCGGCAACTTGGTTCTTCCTGTGGTTCTTAGATTCTCATTTTGGGTGCGGTTGCTTGGCATTTATTGTGATCTAGTTGGCTATGAAGAAGAGTTTATCTGGGTACAGTATTCTTGGTGGATAGTTGTTTGTCGTTAGGGCATGGCATACATCATTCCAGGCTCTCCGGAATTAATCGTCTCTGCTGAGAAATTTGAGGTGATTCTAATTGGTGATTGAGCTTTTCTCCTTGACAGCTTTAAGCAACTTTTCCTTGGTCTGACTTGATCCTGTATGGATTAAAATGTGACGGTGGCATGTCCTATCCTAGTCTAGTCTATTTGGTGTTCTAAAAGCTTCTTGTATCTGAATAGACCTATGTCTTTGCGTTATTTGGCTCTACAAACACTAATAGCAAACATGATAAATGAGAAGTTTGACAATGTACAAAGGACTCTGAATGAGCGTGATAGGGAGAGAGAGGAGGCATCTCAGAAGTTTATACAGAAATATCACAAGCGTGAGGAAGCTACTCAAAAACTGATACAGGATTTGTGTGAACAACTTGAGAATACTGAAAGAAAAAGGGAGGAATGGCGTGAGCAGGCAGAGAACACTCAAAGAGAACTGCAGGAATCCCACAGATGGGAGGAAGCTAATCAAAGAGCAATTCAGGAATTGAGAGACCAGGTAGAGAATACACAAAGATCACTAAAGGCATTCATGGAATCCATTAACAAAGAGCTGAAGGAAGTCAGGGAGACCACAAAGGGAATACTGAATGGAACCCAACAGAAGGAATGGGAGTCCAAAGAAACCGTAACCAATCAACTAAGTGATTTGAGAACAAACAGTGAACACCAAATTAAGGAAGTAAAGAAATTCATACAAGACCTAAAACAGAGCTTCAACAAAGAACTTGAAGCCATCAAAGCTGACCAATTAGAAGGAAAAGAGATAAAAAACAAAGTAGAGAGTCTTGACAGCAGGTTAGACCATGCAGAAGATCGAATATCAGGGATTGAAGACAGCCTAGATATTATAGAGAAAGAACATACAACCATCCAAGACAAGTCCAAAAAATATGATAGGTCTATCCAAAACCTGGAAGACACCATCAGAAGGAACAATCTAAGGATAATGGGTGTAGAGGAGCACCTAGAAACAGAAGTTAATGGTCTAGGAAATTTGTTTAACAGGATCCTAGCAGAGAACTTCCCAAACATACAAAAAGATAGGCCTATTCAGATACAAGAAACTTTTAGAACCCCAAATAGACCAGACCAGAATAGGACATCCCACTGTCACATTATAATCCACACAGGATCAACCCAGACCAAGGAAAAGATCCTTAAAGCTGTCAAGGAGAAAAGGGTAATCACCTATAAAGGGAAACCAATTAGAATTACCTCAGATTTCTCAGCAGAGACAATCAAAGCAAGAAGAGCCTGGAATGATGTATGCCATGGCCTAAAAACAAACAACTATCAACCAAGAATACTGTACCCAGCTAAACTCTCCTTCATAACTGAAGGCCAAATAAAAACCTTCCATAGCAAAGAAAAATTGAAACAATACATCTCCACCAAACCAGCCCTACAAAAGATTCCTAAAGATGTCCTACACATAGAAAACCAAGCAGACCGCAACAAAGGCCAAGAAACTGCACTCAAACTGAGAATCCAAGAACCTTAGGAAGAACCCAGTTTTCGCAGCCCCAAGAAGGTGGATAACATGGCAGGAACTCCCAAATACCTCTCAGTCCTATCTCTTAACGTTAACGGACTGAACTCTACAATTAAGCGACATAGAGTGTCTAGTTGGATTAAAAAACAAGACCCTTCTATCTGCTGCCTGCAGGAGTCACATCTTGCCCATAAAAACAAACACATTTTCAATGTTAAAGTCTGGAACAAAATCTACCAAGCAAACGGCCCTCATAAACAGGCGGGAGTTGCAATCCTAATATCACATAAAATAGACTTCAAATTAAAATTCGTGAGAAGAGATAAAGAAGGTCGCTACATACTAATTAAAGGATCTCTCCTTCAGGAGATTATTACAATTCTAAATATCTATTCGCCAAACAATTGAGCACCCAAATTTATCAAAGAAACACTACTTTCCCTCAAATCCCATATAGATCCAAAGACATTAATTGTTGGGGATTTTAACACACCACTCTCCCCACTACATAGATCAACTCGGCAAAAACTCAGCAGAGAAACCGCAGATTTAAACAGCTGCACAGATCAACTAGACTTAACAGACATTTACCGAACATTTCACCCAGCAGCATCAGAATACACATTCTTCTCTGCAGCACATGGAACGTTTTCTAAAATAGACCACATTTTAGGCCACAAAGCAAACTTGTCTAAATTCAGAAACACTGAAGTTATACCTTGCATTCTCTCTGACCACAAGGGAATAAAATTAGAACTCAACACCAAAAGCCACCAAAGAAAGTGTGGTATCACATGGAGGCTGAACAACACACTGCTGAATCATGAGTGGGTCATGGAAGAGATTAGAAAGGAAATTCAAATGTTCATGCTATTCAACAAAAATGAACACACAAATTACCAGCTCCTCTGGGACACAGCAAAGGCAGTACTCAGAGGCAAGTTTATAGCTCTGAGCTCCTACATCAACAAATTGGAGAGATCTGAAACTAACAATTTAATGACACATCTAAACCTCCTTGAAAAAGAGCAGCAAGATAAACCCCAATCCAGTAGACGGAAAGAAATAATCAAAATTAAATCAGAATTAAATGAATTAGAATCCAAAAAAACTATAGAAAGAATCAACAAAAAAAAAGAGTTGGTTCTTCGAAAAACTTAACAAAATTGACAGACCCTTAGCAAACCTTATCAGAAAAAGTAGAGAACACACCCAAATTAATAAACTCAGAGATGAGAATGGAAACATCACCACGGAAACAACCAAGATTCAGAACATTATAAGGGAATACTTCTCAAAACTTTATGCTAATAATTTTGAGAACTTGACAGAAATGGACCTTTTCCTAGCAAATATTGACATGCCAAAACTAAACCAAGATGAGTTAAACCAGCTTAACAGGCCCATATCAAGCATTGAAATAGAAACAGCAGACCTCCCAGCTAAGAAAAGTCCAGGACCAGATGGTTTTAAAACGGAATTTTACAAAGCCTTCAAAGCAGAGCTCACACCAATACTCCTCCAACGCTTAAATGAAATTGAAAGAGAAAGCTCACTACCGAACACATTCTATGAAGCCATCATAACCCTCATCCCAAAACCAGCCAGGGACTCATCAAAGAAAGAGAACTATAGACCCATTTCTTTGATGAACATTGATGCAAAACTTCTCAACAAAATTTTGGCCAATCGACTTCAACAATTCATCCAAAAAATCATACACCATGATCAAACAGGATTTATTTCATGGATGTAAAGCTGGTTCAATATACGCAAATCAATTAATATTATTCATCACATCAACAGGAGCAAGAATAAGAACCACATGGTTATCTCAATAGATGCAGAAAAAGCATTCGACAAGATCCAACACCCCTTCATGATGAAGGTTTTGGAAAAATTAGAAATCCTTGGAACATTCCTCAATACAATAAAGGCTGTATATGACAAACCTACAGCCAGCATTATACTCAATGGTGAAAAACTAAAGCCATTTCCTCTTAACTCAGGAACAAGACAAGCATGCCCACTCTCTCCACTTCTCTTCAATCTAGTATTAGAATGCCTAGCTACAGCAATAAGACAAGATGCAGACATAAAGGGGATCCAAGTAGGGAAAGAAGAAATAAAACTCTCCCTCTTTGCAGATGACATGATCTTGTATTTAAAGAATCCCATAGACTCCACTCCCAAATTACTCAAGCTGATTCAAAACTTTGGCAAAGTAGCAGGTTATAAAATTAACCCCCAAAAATCAATGGATTTTCTATATGCCAACAATGAGAAAAGTGTGGCTGAAATTAGGAAAGCAACTCCATTTGTAATAGCCCCACAAAAAATAAAATACCTAGAAATTAACTTAACCAAAGAAGTGAAGTACCTCTATGATGACAACTTTAAAATCTCGAAAAAGGAAATCAACACAGAACTTAAAAAATGGCAAAACCTCCCATGCTCCTGGATTGGAAAGATTAACATCGTGAAAATGGCAATACTTCCCAAGGCTATCTACAAATTCAACGCGATACCTATTAAAATTCCAACCTCATTCTTCAAGGAAATAGAAAAGGCAATCCAAAAATTCATATGGAACAATAAAAGACCCCGAATAGCAAAAACGCTCCTCAACGGAAAGAACACTGCTTGAGGAATATCAATACCAAATTTCAAACTCTACTATAAAGCCATAGTAATCAAAACAGCTTGGTATTGGCATAAGAACAGACCTCAGTACCAATGGAATAGACTTGAAAACCCAGAAATGAACCTACAGACCTATAGCCATCTAATCTTCGATAGGGAAGCTAAAACAATAGAATGGAAGAAAGACAGCCTCTTCAGTAAATGGTGCTGGCAAAATTGGTTAACTACATGTAGAAAACTAAAGCTAGATCCTTATATATCACCCTGCACCAGAATCAACTCCAAATGGATCAAAGACCTTGAACTCAAAGCAGACACTCTGAAAACATTACAGGATGGAATAGGAGAAACCTTAGGTCTCCTTGGCTCAGGCCGAAATTTTCTGAATAGAGATCCGGAAGCACAACAAATCAAAGAAAGGTTGGACAAATGGGATTGCATACGGTTGCAGAGCTTCTGCAGGGCAAATGACATAGCTAGCAAGATCAATAGAAAGCCCACCGATTGGGAGAAGATCTTTACTAGCCATACAATGGACAAGCGTCTCATATCTAAAATATACTTGGAACTCAAAAAATTAAACCACCCAACAACAAATCCTCAAAGAAACAACTGCCCAATAAATAAGTGGGAGAAAGACTTAAAGAGAAGCTTCTCTGAAGAGAAAGAAGAATGGCCAATAGACACATGAAGAAATGTTCAACATCCCTAGCCATAAAAGAAATGCAAATCAAAACAACATTGAGATATCACCTCACTCCAGTTAGAACAGCAAAAATCAAGAATTCTAACAACAACAGATGCTGGAGGGGATGTGGACAGAAAGGAACCTTACTTCATTGTTGGTGGGAATGTAAACTTGTTCAACCACTTTGGAAAGCAGTATGGAGGTTCCTCTAAAGACTTCACATACATCTCCCTTATGATCCAGCAATCCCACTTTTGGGCATTTACCCAAATGTTTACAAACAAGACCACACTAAAGCTACCAGTACAACTATGTTTATTGCAGCATTATTTACCATAGCTAAGATATCGAACCAACCCTGATGCCCCTCAGTAGATGAATGGATCAAGAAAATGTGGTATATATACACAATGGAATTCTATGCCTCCATCAGAAAGAATGACATTTCCCCATTTGTTAGGAAATGGAAAGGTTTGGAAAAAATTATATTAAGTGAAGTAAGCCAGGCCCAAAGAAGCATAGGTCCCATGGTTTCCCTTATTTGCAATATCTAGTATAGGTATGAGTCAAGCGGAAAAGGTCAGATAATGTGATGTTAGGAATATGAACCCTTAAATATGTATTTGAATGTTTTCGTTTCTTTCATGCATGTGTTTCTAACGCATTTATAAGATTATTTCTTTGTTGCTTTGTATGTCCCTCCCCCACATTGTAACCCCTGCTTTCACTATATTTGATGTCAATATAACATGTGGAGGAGATGGGGACAAACAAGTCGTTTAAGTATTCAGGTGGACCTGTTGCAACAATGAGAAGTACAAAATGTCATGTCAAAACCAGCTTTACAATGTCTTTGTGGGGGGGGGGGAGGGGGGTATAATTGGGTGGGGGGAGGGGGGAGGCTGGGAAGGGAGGTGAAGGGTAAACAAAGAAGGAGGCTGCAATGCTTGGTAAGAAATGTATGCATTATCCTGCCCATGTAATTGTAGCCCCTCTGTAAAGTATGTTCTCAAATAAAATAAAATAATATTAAAAAAAAAAAAGAGAACAGGAGGGATAGAAAGGATATGTGGAAAATTTAAAAATAAAAATGCTTAAAATATACAAGTCTTAAGAGGTAGTACTGCTATTAAGGAAGTAAAGTCTAAGCAGTTTTAAATTGAGTAATAAATTTCTGGATTAAGTGTATATACAATGTTGCTAAAGTCAAAATATCAACTACGGGTATATATAAGGTTGCGAACAGCAATTAAGTCATGCAAAGAAGGAAAAAGAAGAAAATGTGAAAAGAAGGGCAGGAAAGAAAAAAAAGGATCAATTGGTCACTAGAGATAAACAAAAAATGTATTTTAAAAGAAAAAAAAGTAAAAAATACACACACATATAACCCCCAAATAAAAATTATAAGAGGAAGAAAAAAAAGTTAATAGAAAACAAATATTTTTAAAGTTAAAAATTAAAAAAAATGTTTAGAAAAAAATTTATAAAAAGTACAAAAAAAGAGATCTTTAATTTTTTTTAGGGGGATGAGACGATCCTTTATCTCCCTTGTGTCCATAACCAGTCTCTTGTTGGAGTATCTGGTCTGCTTATGGTGTTTGATTTTCCTATGGCTTGGATGGTATCTTAAGTCAATTTGTTTGAGCACACAGAAAAATGCTCTGCTTTACCAAGGATTTTGTGATCCTCCTCCCAGGCTAGTTCAATGGGACAGAGATCTACTTTGAGTTTCACAAAAAGAGGAGATGGCTGTTTCCTCTAGTTTGGAAATGCTGTGATGAGGCTAGGTTCTGGGTAGAGTTGAGGCCTTTCAGCAAACAGCAGCTTTTCCCTGAGGAGTTAGCTTCTGAGAAACTCACAGAGCTCAGCCTGGAGCTATTCTCAGTGTTTATGTTTACTGAATTTCAATTGATTGTCAAAGCTGCTTTAGAGAGGGGCAGCCTCTGGCTCTGTTTACCCAGTGAAGAAAGCCACTCCTGGGGCTGCCTGCCCAAGCTGGGTGACTTTTCCCAGGGAGGAGCTGAGCCTGGTAGGCCAGGTTAGATTCCTGTGACCTGCTAAATGACTCTTGTTTTCTTCCAAGGCCTGAGTTGCAGCTATCAGCTCAGCTGTGCCTTTGTCAGTATCAAAGATGGAATTCTCCAGTAATGGGGGGGGAGGGTTGGCCTTCCCTCATTGCTCCCTGCGAAGGAGTGAGGATGTCAGGCTTCTACTCATGCCAGAGCCTTGGGTCCTGGGTCATCTCTGGTCTGCGAACTTCAGGATGAAGATGTCTGCTCCTTGTCAGTTCTTGCTGGTGTTAAGTAGAAACCGTTCACTTGCTGCATCTGGAACCTAAGTCCCGGACTCTCTGTGTTGCAGGTATGGCAGCTGCCGCCACTGCCGCCACATCCGTGGCTACTGGCAAGTGCTCATATCTGTCTCCATGCCTGGATTTTCCCTCTCTGGCCTAACTCTCTGTACTGTGTTGACACACTTGGTGTTATTCTCTGGCTTAGGACTGTCCATTGGAACACAAAAATTGCTTTCTATGCGAGAGCTTGTTTGTCCTACAGCTTCTCCTCTGCCATCTTCCCAGAACTCATCAGAAAATAACATTTAAAGGCAAGCCCATGCAGGAAAGTACATGGGATATTTTTTCTCTGTGTTCCAGTCATGGGGGTTGAATTTGTTCTACTTTACTCAAGGCTGGTGTTCTATTACTCTCAGCTAATTGGTGGGATCACTACCAGCTAATTGGAGTTAAAGAGTCTCATGGAATTCTCTGTGCAGGCTGACTTCAAACTGATAATCAGATCTCAGCTTCCTGAGACATTCTGTGCTTTGCATGAGACACTTATCTCCAATGAACCACCAAAAAGAAGAAAAAAATACACCTGGGGTTGTGCTGTGGCTCCAATGGCAGAAATGAGACAATGATTTCTGGGACAGCACCCACACCTTGAGATCAAGCTCCAGGACCAGCACACACAAGAATAAAATAAATAAATGAAAAGAAATGTGGAACAAGAAAAGGGAGAGCCTATTTCAGAGGTTAAAATGAGCAAAATTGAGTTAGCTTACACTTGTTACTTTACTTACTCAAGGGTCTCCCATCTGAGGGTCAGTGTTCAAGGCCAGCCAAGGCAGGGGAGTCCATGAACTACTGTAATTAGCTAACTACAGTTTTTTTTAAAAGCTTCACATTGTGCTGTGGCTCGCATCTTAGAGGGCTAGTATTAAAAATGTTCTGGGACGGGTCTGGGAAGGTGACACAGTGGGGGAGTGTTTGCCTTGCATGCATGAGGCTCTGGGATTAATTCCTAAACAACACATGAGTAGGAAAAGTCAGAAGTGGCACAGTAGCACAAGTGGTACGGCTCTAGCCTCAAGCTGAAGAGCTGAGGGACAGCGCCCATGACAGACAAAAAAAAAAAAAAAAAAGAACTGGGACAATTCCTAGGCTCTGATTTATAGCTCAAAGCCCAGCATACATATGGAAATAAAAAGAAATTTAAAAATGTATAAGAAAATGCAATTAAATTTTCAAAATGAGTCATGAGTTTTTGGGTTTTGTGTGTAATCCTCTTTTTTTGATCAGTTGTAGGGCTTGAACACTGGGCCTGAGCTCTGTCCCTCAGAACTTCAGTTCAAGGCTAGTGCTCTACCACTTGAGCTACAGTGCCACTTCATTTTGTGTGTAATCCTAAATACTAAGATTAAATCTGAGGGCTATGGTCTCTCATCTTCAAATCACCAGCAAAACAAATAAACAAGAAAACAGTAGTGAATCCGTGATAGAGTTGTAAAGCACCAGGCTGAGTGAGAAAGCTATGAAACAGTGCCCTGGCTCAGAGATCCAGCCTCAGGATCACAAAAATGTAAATAAGAAGAGAACCTGGGGCTATTGACTCATGCCTGTAATTCTCCAGGAGGCAGAAATATGGGTATCCATTGTAAAGGCCAATTCTAGCAGGAAAGTCCAGAAGACAGTTACTTGTGGGCCATCCTGGGGCTAGAACTGTAGTACTCCCAGATTTTTGGCAGTTAATTGGAGGTAAGGATCTTAGACTTTCCTGCTCAGCCTGGCTTTGAACCATGATGGTCAGATTTCAGCCTCCTGAAACAGGCCAGGCCTTGCATGAGTTCTGGCTCCAGCACTAGCATACTCACAAAAAAATGAAATGAATAGATGCAAAGAAGACTAGATGAGAAAGAAGAACCAATAACTGAGGCTGCAATGAGCCAATCAGCCCAACACTGGTGGCTCATAATTGTAATTCTGTTTACTCAAGAGGCTAAAATGTGTGGATAATATTTTAAGGCCAGAACAAGTAGGAATGTAAATAAGACTTGTCTTTTTGTAAGTATGTCTGTGTGTGAGTCCTGTTGCTTGAACTTGTACTGTTTTGCACAAAGCTCTACTAATCTCAGCTTTTTAGTGGTTATAATTGGAGATATCATGTGCTTTCTTGCCCAGGCTGGCACCAGCTTTGATTCTCAGATTTCAGCCTCGTAAATCTGGTCTGGCTCTACATTATATTCATTTCTAATTAAACACCAAAGCAGAAAAAAAAATCCTGGAGTTTAGCTGTGGTTCAACTGGCAGAGCTGGGAAAATTTCTGGGACAGCACCCAGACTCTGAGTTCAAGCTGGAGGACAAACACAGAAGAAATAAAAAGAGAATAGAAGTACCAAAGGAAGAGTCAGTGACAGAGGTTGAAATGAATCAAACATTGGTTTCTCTCACATGTTGTACAAGGTACTCAGGAGGGCAGGAGGGTCCATGAGACTCATATAACTAATTTCCCACAAAAAATAAGATACAATTTGTACTTTGGCACATTCGGTTGAGTGCTAGTCTCAAATATAAACTTTGGGACAAAACCTAGGCCCTGAGTTAAAGTCCTAGACATACACTGCAAAACAAACAAAAAAAATACCCTCACAAATTAAAAAATGATGGGTAAAAGAAAACTAAGGTTTAAAATGAGCCATGGTTTTTGGTTCATGTGTGTATTCCTATCCATTCTAGGTTCAAAGCTAGGAAGGAAAGTACATGAAACTGTTTACCCCAACTACCCAGCCAAAAGCTGGAAGTGCAGATATGACTGTAGATGTAAAGCACAGTATTTGGTGCTAAAGCTAATTAATAAAACTGCTGACCCAGAGTTCAATTCTTAGTGCTAAAAAATTTTAGGAGAAATGAAGAAAGGCCAATTTTAAATTTAAATATAAGCCTGGTATTTGTTGATCATGGCTTTAGTTGATCCCTGGCTACAACAATCTTAAGCAAAGTCCAGGAGACTTATGTGTGTGTATGTGGGAATGTTTGTGTGTGTGTGTGTGTGTGTGTGTGTGTGTGTGTGTGTGTGTGTGTGTTACTATGTGTGATGTGTGTGTTTCTGTAGTATCCTTTGCCTAATGCCCTAGCACTCTCAGCTTTTGGGTGGTGAATTGGAGATAAGAGGGTCATGGACTTTCCTGCCCAGGCTGGCTTTGAAACATGGTCCTCAGATTTCAGGTACCTTATTTAGCTGGAAGTTGAGCTGTAACTTTAGTGGCAAACAGGGCAAATATTTTCTGAAACTGCATGCAGACCCTGAGTTCAAGCCACAGGACATGCACAGAAGAAATAAAGAAGAGTAGAAGTAACCAATGAAGAGCAAGTGACAAAGGCTTAAATCAATAAAGCATCAGTGGCTCATACATGTTTTACTAGCTATTCAAGAGCCTGAAATTTGAGGATGATGGTTCATGGCCAACCTAGGCAGGAGAGTCCATGACTCTTGTCTCTAATTAATCAACCCCCCCAAAAAAGTGCCAAAAAGTTATGATGTTTCTCATGTAATAGAGGATATCCTTGGATACAAATTTCTAGACAAAATTCGTAGACCCCCAATTCGTAGACCCAGGAACAGCACAAACATGCAAAAAATAAAAAGTAAACAAAAGAAGGAAGTGGCAAGCATATATTAAAGTTTTAAAATGAGACAAGGGTTGTTGGTCCTGAGTATAATCCTAACTACACAAGAGCCTGACATCTGAGGATTGTGGTATCAAGTCAGCCTGAGTAGGAACGTGCTTGAGATGCTTATCCCAGCTACCTAGCACAAAGCCCTAAGCTGGAGCTGAGGTGGTAAAGCAACAGCCTTCAGTTAAAAAGCTAAGAAACAGTCCCCAGAACCAGAGTTCAATCTGCAGGGCCACTAAAAATTACAAATAACAAACAATCAATACAAAGGAGAGCGGAAAATGAGAGACTGAAATCTGAGGATCCACATTTCAAAGTTAATGCAGGCAAGAAAATCCATGAGACATCCTATGTATGTGTGCATCTGTGTGCCATGTTACAGCTTGTGTGTGCCTTCTTGAACGTGTGCTGGTTTGTTCAAGGACAGAGCTCTACCACTCCAAGATTTTCAGTGGTTAATTGGAGGTCATGGTCTCATGGACTTTCCTTCTCAGCCTGGCTTGATTCATGGTAGACTTTCCTCAGACTCTTATCTCCAATTGTCAAAAAGAAAAAAACAAAGCCAGGGAATTGAGTTATGGCTCAAGTGGCAAAATTGGGCAATCCGTTTCTGGGACAGCAACCAGGCCCTGAGTTCAAGCCCCAGGACAATCACAGAAGGATTAAAGAAAGAGAGGCTAGAAGTGCAGAAGGAAGATCCAATGACAGAGGTTTAAATAAATCAAGCATTGGTAGCTCACCGATGTTCTATCAGCTACTCAGGAGGATGAAATCTGAGTATCACCATTTTTTGAAGGCCAGCCCAGGTAGAGAATCCATGAGACCCTTATGTCTCATTTGTCACCGAAAATATGACACTAGCTGTGCTCTGGTTCATGTAGTATATTCCTAGTCTTAAACAGAAAACTCTGGTACAGCACACAGGCCCTGGTGTTGAGGTCCCAGCACAAAAACATACAAAGATAAAGAAAAAAGAGCACAAATTATTAAAGATGAGAGAAAGAGAAAATTAACATGTCAAAATGAGCCATGGGTTGTTGGTTTATTTGTGTATTCCCAGCTACTGAGGAAATTGAAATATGAGGATCACAACTCAAAGCCAGCCTGGGTAGGAAAGTGATTGAAATTCTTATCTTCAACTACCCAGCTAAAGCTGGAAATGAAGGTGTGACAGTAGTTGTAAAGTACTGAAATTTGGCGAAAACCTGGGAAACAGATTCCTGGTGCATAATTCAGCTCAAAGTCGACCAAAAACAAAACTGAAAGAAGAGAAGAAATGACCATTTGATATTTAAAAATAAGCCTGGCGCTGGTGATTCATGCTTATAATTTTAGCTTTCAGGAGGCTGAAGTTTGAGGATAGTATTTAAATTCCAGTCCAAACAGGAAAGGCCATGGGTCTTTTTTTCTGTGTGTGCCAACCTAGGACTTGAATTTGTGTAGGTCTACCACTACCAGCATCTTGGTAGTTGATGAAAAGAATCTCATGAACTTTCCTTCTCAGGCTGGCTTCAAACTATGATACTCAGATTTCAGCCTCCTGACTCTTGCTGGGCATTACATGAGACTCATCTCCAAATGGAAGAAAAATGAAACCTGGCTATTGAGGTGTGGCTCCAATGGCAGAAATGAGAAAATAATTTCTGAAACAGCACCCAGACCTTGATATTAACTTCAGGGCCAACACACATACAAAGAATGAAATAAATGTGGAGGAGGGTGGGAGAAGAAAGAGCCAATTCCAGAGTTTAAAATTAACCAAGCATAGGTGGCACACACCTGTGATGGTAGCTACTCAGGAGTCTCAAATCTGAAGCTTACAGTTGCAAGCCAGCCCAGATAGGAGAATTCATATACTCAACTCTAAGTAGCTACTTAAAACCAAGCAACATCAAAAAATAGCCAAAGTTGTGCTGTGGCTCATGACTTAATTTGCTAATCTTGAGTAAACACCTCGGGGATAGCACCGGGGCTGATTTGTAGACCCAGGACTAGCATACACAAGGAAATAAAAATACAAATAAAAAGGTGTAAGAATGGCAGGAAATATGGTTTAGTGATAGAGTGCTTGCCTAGCATGTTTGATTTCCTGGGTCTGTTTCCTCAGTACCACACAAATAGGAAAGGCTGGAAGTGACACTGTGGCTCAAGTAATAGAGTCCTCACCTTCAGTAAAAGAAGCTCAGGAACAGTGCCCAAGCCCTGATTTCAAGCCTCAAGGCTAGGGAAAAAAAGATGTGAGAAAATCCAATTAAAGTTTCAAAATTATCCATGAATTTTTGGTTAATGTATTTAATCCTAGTGGTTCAGAAGGCTAAAATCTAAAGGTTGTTGTTCGTAGCTAACCTAGGCAGGGAATTGCCTAAGTCTCCAACTAATCAGCAAGAAAAGCCAGAAATGAGGATGTCTTTGTAGTTGGAAAGCACCAGCCCTGAGGAAAAACCTATGAAAGTGCCTTGGCTCAGAGATCCAGCCTCAGGTTCACAGTAAGAGAATTAAATGATTGGAAGTACAGAACCTTGGACTGTTGGCTTATGTCTGTAATTCTACAAATGCAGGAGGCTGAAATATAAGATCCAGTGTAAAGGCAAACCCAGTCAAGAAATTCCAGGAAACCATGGGACCTATGTTTCTTTGCGCCTGGCTTACCACTGAATATATTTTTTTCCAAGTCTTTCCATTTCCTAACAAATGAGGCAATGTCATTCTTTTTGATGGAGGCATAGAATTCAATTGTGTACTGAGTCAAGCAGAAAAGGTCAGATAAGGTGATGTTAGTGAAATGAACCCTAAGATATGTATTCAAAAGTTTTTTTTTCTTTCATGCGATTGGTTCTAACACATTTATAAGATTATTTCTTTGTTGCTTTATATGTCCCTACCCCACAGTATAACCCCTGCTTTCACTGTGTATTTGATGTTGGCATAATTTGTGGAGGGGAAGGGGAAAACAAATCGTTTAAACAGGGATACAGGTGGACGCATTACAACCATGAGATGTACAAGTAGTTATGTCAAAAACGAACTTTACAACTTTGGTGCGTGGGGGGGGAGGGGGAGCGGGGAGGATTGGGTGGGGGGCAGGGGGAGGATGGGAAGGGATGGGAAGAGGAAACAAAGGAGGAGGCTACAATTCTTGATAAGAAATATACTCATAATCTTTCTCATGTAATTGTAACCCCTCTGTACAGTATTTTCACAATAAAAAAAGGAAAATAAAAAAGACATTCCAGGAGACTGTTTTGTGTGTGGTAGCCACACTGGAGATAAGATTTTTTTGATTGAATGGAAGTAAGAGTTTCATGGACTTTCTTGCTCAGGCTGCTTTCAAACTATGATGGGCAGATTTCAGCCTCATGTATCAGACCAGGCCTTGCATGAGTTCAAGCTCCAGGACCAACAAACAAAAATAATGAAACAAATGAAAAGAAGGGTAGAAGAAGAGAAGAAAGAGGCAATATCAGAGGTTTCAATGAACCAATCATTGGTGGTTCATATCTGTGATTCTTGCTACTCAGGCTGAAATTTGAGGATAATGTTTAAAGCTCAGCTCAGTTATACGAGTTCATAAGATCTCTCTCTCTCTCTCTCTCTCTCTCTCTCTCTCTCTCTCTCTCTCTCTCTCTCTCTCTCTCTCTCTCTCTCTCTCTCTCTCTCTCTCTCTCTCTCTCTCTCTCTCTCGCTTTGTCTCTCTCTCTATCTCTCTCTGTCTCTCTTTACCTCTGTGCCAATCCTGGTGTTTGAACTTGCACCCTTTTCTTCAATGACCTACTTACTTTCAGATTTTTAGTGGTTAATTGGAGAAAAGAGTATTAAGGACTTTCCTCAATTTTCAGCTTCCTGAATCTGGCCTACCTCTACATGAGTCTCTTGTCTCCAATTAACTTCCCCTCAAAAGCCAACTGTTATGGTTAGTCCCATATATGCACTGAGACAGCATCTGAGTTTCAATTTCTACTCCTAGGACAAGAAAAAATGAAGAAAATAAGAAAAGAAGATGGAAGCAAGCACATATTAAATGTTTTAAATGACCCAAATGTTGCTGGTCATGTGTGTAATCCTTACTATACAAGAGGCTGACTTCTGAGGTTTGCAATGTCAAATCAGCCTTGGCAGGAATGTGCTTGAAACTCATCTTCAGCTACACAGCACAAAACCTTGAGCTGTGGATGAGGTTGTAAAAGCATCAGCCTTGAGTATAAAAGGTTAGATATAGGCCCCAGAGTTAGAGGTCAAGCCACAGGACCAATAAAATTTTCAAAGAAGAGAAGATGAAGACAGGCTGAAATCTGAGGATCATGGTTCAAAGCTAGCCCATGCAAGAAAGTCCATGAGCCTTTCTCTGTGTGTGCATCAGTGTGCTGTCCTATAGCTTGAACTTCTGCTGTTTTGTTCAAGGATAGAGCTCCACCACTCCCAGCTTTTCATTGATTAATGGGAGCTAAGATTCTCATGGACTTTCCTGCCTTGGTTGGCGTTGAACCATTATCCTCAGATTTCAGAAAACTGATTCATGCTGGGCTTTGCATAAGACTCTTATCTCCTATTAGCTACCAAGATTTAAAAAAAAAACTGGAGTTGAGCTGTGACTCAAGTGGCAAACTGGGCAATCACTTTCTTTCTTTCTTTCTTTTTCTCTCTGTCTTTCTTTCTCTGTCTTTCTTTCTCTCTCTCTCTTTCTTTCTTTCCTTTCTTTCTTTCTTTCTTTCTTTCCTTTCTTTCTTTCTTTCTTCCTTTTTTCTTTTTTCTTTCTTTCTTTCTTTCTTTCTTTCTTTCTTTCTTTCTTTCTTTCTTCCTTCCTTCCTTCCTTCCTTCCTTCCTTTCTTTCTTTCTTTCTTTCTTTCTTTCTTTCTTTCTTTCTTTCTTTCTTCCTTCCTTCCTTCCTTCCTTCCTTCCTTCCTTCCTTCCTTCCTTCCTTCCTTCCTTCCTTCCTTTCTTTCTTTCTTTCTTTCTTTTTTTGGATCGGGTTATGGGGCCTGAACTCTGGGCCTGGGCACTATCCCTCAGCTCTTCAGCTTAAGGCTAGCGCTCTACCACTTGAGCCTCAGCGCCCCTTCCAGCTTTTTTCTTTTTGCTTATGTGGTGCTGAAGAATTGAACCCAGGGCGTCATGCATGCATGGCAAGCACTCTACCACTAAGCCACCTTCCTAGCCCCTGGGCAATCACTTTCTAGGACAGCACTCATGGCCTTATTTCAAGCACCAAGACAAAACACTTATAGCAACAAGTTATATGTTGGCTCATGTGGTAAACCACTAGTCTTGAAGTAAAAGCTATGGTTTTGTATCCAGGCCCTGATTTGTAGCCCCAGGACTAGCATATAAACAAAAATAACAAACAAGGAAAAATTTAAAAAGAAAAATTGGAAAAAATAACATATTAACGTTTTAAAATAAACAATCAGTTTGTGGTTCATGTGTATAATCGGAGCACTTCAGGAAGCTGAAATCTGAGGATCATGGTTTGAAGCCAGACTCCCCAGAAATGTACATTAAAATCTTATGTTCAATAAGCCAGCAAAAAGCTAGGAGTGGAGCTATGGTTGAGTTGTAAAACATAATCCTTGAGTCAAAAACCTAATAAACATAAGGGCGCTGAGACTCTAGCCTGTAATCCTAGATATTCAGGGGTTTGAGATATGAAAATCATGGTTCAAAACCAACCTGGGAAGGAAATGTAATGAGAACATCTCCAGTTCACCACCTGAAAACCTGAAGTGGTGCTGTGGCTGAAATGGTAGAGCATTCGCCTTAAGCTGAAGAGCTCAAAGATAGCACTCAGGCCGAGGGTTCAACTCCACGTTCCTTAAAAATAGGTAAGAAACAGCAATGAGGCCCAGAGATCAGGTCCACTGACTGCAATTAAAAAGCATTAAGGTTGAAGGCAAGAAAGAGCTAAGTAAAATATATTAAAATATCAGAGGCTGGTTGCTCATGCATGTAGATTCCAGCTACCCAGGCTGCAGTTCAAAGCCAGCACGAGCAAGAAAGTCCATGAGATTTGTGTATGTAATTACCAGTACTAAGGGTTGAACTTGCCTTGTTTTACTCAAGTCTAGAGTACTACAACCCCCAGCTTTTTGGTAATTAATTGGAGATAAGAATCTCATACTTCATCTGTGAATTTGGCTCAGTGGTAGGGTGCTAGCTTTGCATGCATGAGGACCTGGGTTTGATTCCTCAGAACCACATAAGCAGGAAAAGGCAAAAATGTTGCTGCAGCTGAATTGATAGAGCACTAACCTTAAGCTGGAATGCTGATGGACAGCGCCAAAGACTGGTTTTCAGTCCCACAACCAATGGCAAAATAATAAACAAAACCCTCAGACTTTGCTGCTCATACTGGCTTCAAACCAAGATCCTCAGATTTCAGCCTCCTTAGTAGTGCTGGGGTTCATATGAGACTCTTCAAAAAGAAAGAAGCTGGAAGTTGAGGTATGGCTCAATTGGCAGAACTGAGCAAAATCTCTGAGACAGTGGCCAGTCCCTAGATGGAGAAAAAAACACAAAAATTTCAAAAATAAATAATAAATTGTAATACAGAAAAAATCATGTATAATATGAACAAGGAAAACAGTTATTTTTTAAGTGCAGCAAATGAGAACATACTACAAAGTTTCAAAATGACATACTGAGAGTAAGGGGAAAGGATTTTTTTTAATTCATGTAAATATTAAATCCAAACTGACATGACCAAGATCTAATATGATCAGAAACTTATCTCTCAGTTGTAATTGCTTACAAATAATTGTCCCTCCAGTTTCAGCAATAGCATGGGGATTTAGGAAGGACCTCTCTATGCAACCTTGACTGAATAGGGATCTTCCTGCTTTAGCCTCTGGAGTTAGAAATACAGGCTTTGCCTTTACTTTAACACACAAATTACACTTTAAAACTCAACATCAATATCCAATATCCAAATAACGGATTATGTGTAAAAGCATGAATAAACATCCACCAGAGAACCTCTGAGCAATACAATCATAACAGTAGAAGAGCACCTATCAATTAAGGTAGGTAAAAGAAGGAAGATTTAACATTTTTTTTTGGAAGTGCAGGGGTTTGAACACAGGGCCTCATGCTTGGTATGTATAAAATTCAGTGACATCAATGATATCCACACTACTTTTAAACCATTATCTCTGCTTGTGAACTTTCTTTTCAATACTGATGGAATCCACACAATGACCTGCACCAGAAACTTTTGTTTGGTTTTATTTGTTTTTGGTCCATCATGGGGCTTGAACTCTGGGTTGGGCACTGTCTCTCTGCTCTTCATCTCAAGGTGAGTTCTCTACCGCTTGAGCTACAGCGCCACTTCCGGTTTTCTAGTGTTTTATTGGAGATAATATTCTCACATACTTTCCTGCCCGGGCTGGCTTTCAACTGTGATCCTCAGATCTCAGCCTCCTGAATAGTTAGGATTACAGGTGTGAGCCACCGGACCCCAGGCCCAGAAACTTTTAATCTTCCCCTTTTCCCTTATGAAATTGTTTAGTCAATATATATCACATAAATAGATAATTTTGTGTCCATCCATGACAGAAATATATTAATTGCAGCTTTTTGTGGATGAGTCATAATTTATGCACACCTCACATTTTATAAACCTATTCATCTGGGCCCACATTCAGCAGCTTGTTCTGAGAAGAATGATAGCTATTTTGCTAGCCAACTCTATCCTATTCCATTTCCTACTCAAATTAGTCTTTGGTATCAGTTTGAGTCTGCTCAGAGGGTAGAGCCATTCGGGCTGGCTTTGAACCATGATCCTCAGATATAGGTCTCCTGAATAGCTAGGATTACAGGCATGAGACACCTGCACCAGGCCATTATTTCTTCCAAGAACATTTCAGGGGGATAGAATAGCACTGCACCACATACATTCATTAGCAACTGCCCAGGGTGAACCAGATGCTCAGAACAAATCCACTGGCCTTGATATTGTCTTTTTTGTCCAAAAGGATATTGTTGGACTTACGGTCTTCATGTATGATTTTGTTTGGTGTAAGTAGTGAACAGCACTTACATGTGTGACAAGCCCCCTGGCTTCATCCTCATATAGGCGGCAGAATTTTCAGATCCACCCCAGAAGGTATCCCCTAGTGGCCAGTTCCATGATGAGATACACATATTCTTCCTTCTCCATTACCTGGTACAAACTGATGATGTGTATGTGCCATACCTTCTTAAAAATGTCCACCTCATTCTTTATCCAATGATGAGGACTCTCACTTCCAGAGTGTTTTAAATGCCACATCCTTGTCTGTGAGGAGGGAATGGGCCAGCTTCACTTTTCCATAGGTACCTGTGTCGAAGAGTTCTTTCTTCTGGTATTGTTTGAGGATCTCCTCTTTTAAGGGGCTTGAGTTTGCTTCTTTCTGTACTTCCATCCTTCTGCTACAATGGCAGGTAGCAAGTCTAAGTAAAATAAATAAAATAAAGGAAAACCCAGAAAGAGTAAAAAGAAATACCAAAATCCAAATAACAGCCCATTCCCACTACCAAAAAAATCACTTAACTTTGATTAAGTCCAGCGGGTCATCAAGCAAGAGCTCCAAGCTCTGTTAACTGACATAGGTTGGAGCACAGTGGCTTCCTATATATCCTTCATGACCTCACACAAGGGAGCAATAACAACCAGGCATAGTGATGTCATAGAAGAAATGGACCAATCAGCGTCTGGTCGTGAGGTCAGAGAAATAGTGGACCAATCACAGCCTGCTAGCATTGACATTCTAGCTCTTAGACCTCAAAGACTGTTGCTAAGGAATCCATGTGGCTTGAGGTTGCTCTGGTCATTCTCGTGGCATTTCTGAAACCACTAGAACAGTGGTCAAAATCCTCTGACTTTCTAGAGGACTACTGAATCTTATAAATTACTTCTCTGGTGACACTAGCTGATAGCTTCCATTATTCTTTTTTTTTTTGGGTCCGGTCATGGGGCCTGAACTCTGGGCCTGGGCGCTGTCCCTCAGCTCTTTAGCTCAAGGCTAGCACTCTACTACTGGAGCCACAGCGCCATTTCCGGCTTTTTTCTTTTTTCTTACGTGGTGCTGAGGAATCGAACCCAGGGCCTCATGCATGGAAGGCAAGCATTCTACCACTGAGCCATCTTCCCAGCCTGATAGCCTCCATTATTGATGGCCACCTTATCCAATGTCTTTTTCCAGCAATAGCACTGCACAAAGGCCTCCGTCCTTCTCAAGGACAGCTGTGTCCTACAACTTCCTCCTGAGGGGACAAGTTCCAGGGTGGCTTTGAGCCATCACCCTCACAATTCACCTTCCTGAGTAGTCAGGATTATAGGCCAGAGCCATCGGTAGGTACTTAGCTCATCTCTTACATTTGGAGGAAGTATGTTTGTTAGAAAGTTGGGTTTTAGATATGTCCTTTTAACACTTTAAATTTGTTGCCCTTGCTATCTAATAGTGAATCTAGTTTCTGATGAGAAAGTTGTCTTAATATAATTGAAGATTACTTGTGTGATGAGTTGTGTCTTTTGGCTATGGGAGGTTTTCTGTTTTTGTTTAATTAGAATGTGTCTTAATGTGTACCTGTGTAATTATGTTAATTGACTTTTTTGAGCTGATAGATTTCTGCATGGAAGGGTTCATGCTTTCAATAAAAATTGGGAAGGTATTGGTTTTTTTCCTTCAAATACAATGTATTTATATTTTTCTCTCTGTATATATATATATATATATATATATTATACATTATATATTCACACTGTATATGTGAATATACATATATATGCCTACATGTATATATTATATATACATTTATATACATATATTTCACATAGTTTCCACTTTTGTGATTGTTTATGGTAGAAAGTTTAGATTGATCCTAGCTACTCCATCAGAGTTAGTGTTTGAAGTTTTCCTCTTTATTTCTTGATAAAAATATGCATTACTCGCCAAGGATATTGAAATAGGCATTAAGCACAGATAGCCTCTCTCTCTCTTTCTCTCTCTCTCTCCCTCTCTCTCTCCTCTCTCTCTCTCTCTCTCTCTCTCTCTCTCTCTCTCTCTCTCTCTCTCTCTCTCTCTCTCTCTCTCTCTCTCTCTCTCTCTCTCTTCTCTCTCTCTCTTTCTCTCTCTCTCTCTTATTTCCTGCCGTGGTTAGGTCTCTGAGCACAGGGACATTGTTTGTTGGGTTCTTCTAATGTGCTGTGAAATTTTACAGTGTCATATTCTGCTTCAAAGGCCACCAGGCAGGCCTGCACTTGGAAGAGGAGCTTCTCAAAGGCAGCCTGCATGGGTGCACCTTCCTGCTTCTGGCTTGATGTCAGAGCCCCACAGCTACTTGGGGTGTCCTTAGCAGATGCCCTTTTGCCTGGACTGCTGACTGGTGACTGTGGCAGCCCAAGCACAGCCTCTTTTTATTATACATCAGATGTCTGTGGAGGATCCTGGGGGTGTTCCCTTGTTGGTGACTATGCTTGAAGCAAGGCTGGGAGCTGCAGAAGCCTCACTGTGTCCTGAATTCTGGGGCACAACAAATGCCAAGGGTTTCTCTGGGCTCTTTACAGAATACATGGGCAGGTTCAGGAGCAGAAGCTGAGCTCATGGGTCCCCTAAACACAGCGAGGGCTTTAGAGCCAGGCATCACAGATCTTTTTGACGGGCTGTAGACACCATCTGGAAGCTGTTGGACCTTTAGGAAGTCTGAGTACATCATGAGATTAGGTGTGGGCCTCTGAGCTTCATCCATTGTTTGCAACAGGGCCGAGCCCTCCGTCCCGTATTGTCTTGGTGCTCTCAGAGTGTGTGCTGGTTTCTGGCAGTGAGAAAAGTTTAATGTGTCTTTTATTTCCTGAGCCTCACTAGGAAGTTCTATTGTTGGCAGGGATGATTCTGTCATTGGGATGTCTGTGTGTTCTCTGAGTAAGGGAATCTACAGACCTCATAGCACATCTTGGCTTTCTCTCTGAATATTTACTTTCGGTGAAAGACTGGTCTCTGAAAGGCATAAGTTTTAAGGCTTCAGATGCTTTATAGGTTTCCAGACATATCCAGGGCTTGTTCTTTTTGATCTTTCAATGACAGCTCTAATTTCCTCCCTTAGTCATGGTCTATTGACCCCTTTGACTCTGGCATAAATGAGGGAAGACAGGCAGGGCTCCTGTGTTGCTAAGTAAAGCAGACAGGGCTGCTTTGTTGCTGAGCAAAAGCAGGCAGGCCTGTCTTGTTACATAGTTTCATTTTATTCCCCGATGTTGGTAAATAAAACCTCCAGATTAGACTTCAGGAGCTGCCCATGATCATTGCTCCATTCCTTTTCCCTGCTCTTATCATACTGCCTTTCTATTTGAATTCATTTTTACTTTTACTTTTTGTCAGAAAAAAAGAGGCAATTGAAAATCTATATGTAATGTTAATTTTTATTCTTGAATTACTAAAATACATGAAGAACATGTCAATTAAAGCAGCATAAAATGGCAGATGGCGTGAGCTTGATCACTGTCCCTCTACTCTGTTTCTCTTGCTCTACCCTGGGGTGACCACTGTGACCAGTTAGTTATGTATCCCTGCATCTAAACCAAATGTGCACAAAGAACAGGCTATTGAAAAAGAGACTTGCCCACAGTTATCCAAGTCCCTCAAAATGCTATCTTAGTAGGAGGCCAAATTTCCATTCACACTATGGATATTCAAACGTCTAGACTCGGGTTCACAGACCTGAGCCAAGTCTGTGCTGGAACCAGGACCAGAGGTGGTAACTTATTATTCACTAAGGGAGAAGTCTGCAATAGCTAGAAATCTGCCCTTTGCCTTTCCCACTAAGTAACAGTATCCGACATGAGGACCAAGGAGTTACACAGGCCTTTTAGAGGTTACTAGACTTTGGGTTTTAACTTTTGTAATTCCAAGTTTCTTTTCAGATCAAATATTGGGCCTGCAGAAAAGCAGCCCATGAGGAAGTGATGTCCAGAACTTGTGCAAGTGTCTCAGACTATTTGAATTTGTTTTTATTGAATTGTCTTTTTTTCTACAATCCACACCTATGGCCAAATAGGGTGTACAAAAACAAGGCCACTTCCACTAAAACAGATTGTTGGTGTTCAAGACCTAACTTGAATCCACTCCATTTGATACAATACTGTTCCAAGGAACATTCATTCAGTGAGGAGTAAAACATTGTACATCTGTCAGAGATAGATGTTAACCCTTGACTTTTAACGTTATAAGTGGTATTTGGGCCAGATGCTGATGGCATATACCTGTAATCCTGGCTACTCAGCATTCTAGTTTGAAGCCACCCAGGTCCAGAATGTCTGTGAGACTCTTTCCTCCAATTAACCACCAATAATCCCGAAGTAGAGTTGTGGTTCAAGTGGTAGAGCAATAGTCTTGGACACAAAAGCTCAGGAACAGCACCCAGGCCCTCAGTTCAAGTGCCAGGGCTAGCAAACACATACCAAAAATGCGGTATTTGCAACCAAAGAATAAATTTTAATTTGATCTCTTTTTAGCCAATTTAATGTCTGAGCTCTTGATCTCCAAGCTTCTTGGCCACTGTACTCCTGGAGAATAACAATTATTCAAGTGGAAAAGAAGGATCTGGAATGATTCTCCATTAGAGATGCTGATGTTTGAAAGACTATGCGAAATAAAATACTTCAGTCTCTAAAAAAATATAGCATTCACAGTGGAACCTCTGAATTTGTTAATTGATGGTCAGTATCTAGGCTTGAACTCAGAACCTGGGCTTTGTCCCTCAAGGCTAGCACTCTACCACTTGAGACACATCTCCACCTCTAGCTTTTTTTGGCAGTCAATTGGAATAAGAGTCCCATGGATTTTCCTATCTGAGCTGGTTTTAAATAACGATCCTCAGATCTCAGCCTCCTGAGTACCTAGGATTACAGGCTTGAGCCTGTGATGGCTAATTGAAATTTAATGGTACCTACTACCAGAGATGGTAGTTAAGACATTTACATCCACCACAAAAGTCCAAGTTAATTTCAGCTTTGATTTCTCCAACACACTTAAGAGAAAGATCAGTAGAGATATAAAATTAAACCTTAGTAGTAGAATTCAAATATTCTTGGCTTATTTTATTTTTTTTAATTGTGAGAATACCACATAAAGGAGTTACAACTACATGGGCAAGATCTTGGTTTATTTTGAGTCCTGCTAAATCCTAGATATCCACAGACAAATCCCAAAATACAAGTGTTAGGAGGTCAGAGACAGGAGAGTTCCCTGAAATTGCATTAAAATTAATATTAACAATAGTATTATTTATTTAACTACCAATCTAACAAGTACACTTAATATAATTTTTTCCAAGCCTTTCCATTTCCTAACAAATGGAGCGATGTAATTATTTCTGATGGAGGCATATAATTCCATTGTGTATATATACTACATTTTCTTGATCCATTCATCTACTGAGAGGCATTTGGGTTGGTTCCATATCTTACTTATGGTAAATAATGCTGCAATAATAAACATAGTTGTGCTGGTAGCTTTAGTGTGGTCTTGTTTGTGATCAATTGGGTAAATGCCCAAAAGCGGGATTGCTGGCAAATAGCGGAGCTCTATATGGAGTCTTTTGAGGAAACTCCATATTGCTTTCCAAAGTGGTTGAACAAGTTTATACTGCCACCAATGTTCACTTCTCTCCGCATCCCCTCAAGCATCTGTTGTTATTACAGATCTTGATTATTGCCATTCTAACTGGGGTGAGGTTGTATCTCTATGCTGTTTTGATTTGCATTACTTTTATGGCTAGAGAGGTTGAGCATTTCTTATGTGTCTATTGGCAATCCTTCTTAACTCTTCAGAGAAGTTTCTCTGTAAGTCTTTAGCCCACTTATTTATTGGGCAGTTGTTTCTTTGGAGATTTGTTATTGGCGATTTAATTCCTTAAGTTCCATGTATATTTTAGATATGAGACCCTTGTCGGTTGTATGGCTAGTGAAGATCTTCTCCCAATCTGTGGGCTTTCTATTGATCTTGCTAGCTATGTACTTGGTCATGCAGAAGCTCTGCAATTCTGTCCAATCCCATTTGTTCAATCTTTCTTTGATTTGTTGTGTTTCTAGGTCTCAATTAAGAAAATTTCGCCCTGTGCCAAGAAGACCTAGGGTTTCTCCTATTCCATCCTGTAATGTTTTCAGAGTGTCTGCTTTGACTCTGAGGTCTTTGATCAATTTGGAGTTGATTCTGGTTCAGAATGATATATAAGAATCTAGCTTTCATTCTCTACAAGTACTTAACCAATTTTGCCAGCACCATATACTGAAGAGGCTGTCTTTCTTCCATTCTATATTTTAAGCTCCGTTATAGAAGATTAGTTGGCTATAGGTCTGTGTGTTCATTTCTGGGTTTTCAATTCAGTTCCATTGGTCCTGAGGTCTGTTCTTGTGCCAGTAGAATGCTGTTTTGCTTACTATGGCTTTGTAGTAGAGTTTGAAATTTGGTATTGCTATTCCTCCAGCCCTGTTCTTTCTGTTGAGGAATGTTTTTGCTATTTGGGGTCTTTTACTGTACTATATGTATTTTTGGATTGCCTCTTCTAATTTCTTGAAGAATGAGTTTGGAATATTGATAGATATTACATTGAATTTGGAGATAGCCTTCGGAAGTATGGCCATTTTCACGATGTTGATCTTTCAAATCGGAACTATGGTCATTTTCACTATGTTGATCTTTCAAATCCAGGAGCATGGGATTTTTTGCCACTTTCTAAGTTCTGTTTTGACTTCCTTTTTCAGGTTTTCAAAGCTTTCAGCATAGATATCCTTCACTTCCTTGGTTAAGTTAATTCCTAGGTATTTTATTTTTTGTGGGGCTATTACGAATGGAGTTGCTTTCCTAATTTCAGCCTCACTTTTTTCATTGTTGGCATACCGAAAAGCCATTGATTTTTGAGGGTTAATTTTATACCCTGCTATTTGCCAAATTTTTGAATCAGCTTGATTAATTTAGGAGTGGTGTCTGCGGGATTCTTTAAACACAATATCATGTCATCGGCAAAGAGGGAGAGTTTTACTTCTTCTTTCCCTATTTGGATCCCCTTTATGTTTGCATCTAGTCTTATTTGTAGCTAGGCATTCAAATACTAGATTGAAGAGAAGTGGAGAGAGTGGACGTCCTTGTCTCATTCCTGCGTTAAGAGGAAATAGCTTTAGTTTTTCACCATTAAATAGAATGCTGGTTGTTGGTTTGTCATATATAGCCTTTATTGTATTGAGGAATGGTCCATGGATTCCTAATTTTTCAAGAACCTTCATCATAAAGGGGTGTTGGATCTTGTCGAATGCTTTTTCTGCATCTATTGAGGTAACCATGTGGTTCTTATCCCTGCTCCTGTTGATGTGATGAATTATACCAATTGATTTCCGTATATTGAACCAGTTTTGCATCCCTGAAATAATCCTGTTTTATCTTGGTGTATGATTTTTTCAATGAATTGTTGATGTCGATTGGCCAAAATTTTGTTGAGAAGCTTTCCATGAATGTTCATCCAAGAAATGGGTCTATGGTCCTTTTTCTTTGATAAGATCCTGCCTGGTTTTGGGATGAGGGTTATGATGACTTCATAGAATGAGTTCCATATTGAACTTTCTCTTTCAATTTCATTGAAGAGTTGGAGGGGTATTAGTGTGAGTCCTGCTTTGAAGACCTGGTAGAATTCTGCTGTGAAGCCATCTGGACCTGGGCTTTTGTTAGAAGAGAGATCCCTTATTACTGTTTATATTTCAATGCTTGATATGGGCCCCTTAAGGTGATTTAACTCATCTTGGTTTAGTTTTGCCATGTCAGTATTTGCTATGAAAAGGTCCATTTCTGTCAAGTTCTCAATCTTATTAGCATAAAGTTTTGAGAAGTATTTCCTTATAATGTTCTGAATCTTGGTTGTTTCTCTGGTGATGTTTCCATTCTCATTTCTGAGTTTCTTTATTTTGGTATGTTCTTTTCTTTTTCTGATAAGATTTGCTAAGGGTCTGTCAATTTTGTTAGTTTTTTCGAAGAACCAACTCTTTGGTTTGTTGATTCTTTCTATGGCTTTTTTGATTCTAATTGATTTAATTCTGATTTAATTTTAATTATTTCTTTCTGTCCATTGGGTTGGGGTTTATCCTGCTTCTCTTTTTCAAGGAGGCTCAGATGTCTCATTAAATTGTTGGTTTCAGATCTCTCCAATATGTTGATGTAGGAACTCAGAGCTATTAACTTGCCTCTGAGTACTGCCTTTGCTGTGTCCCAGAGGAGTTGGTAATTTGTGTGCTCATTTTTGTTGAATATCATGAACATTTGAATTTCATTTCTAATCTCTTCCATGATGCAATCGTGATTCAGCAGTGTCTTGTTCAGCCACCATGTATTACAGAACTTTCTTTAGTGGCTTTTGGTGTGGAGTCCTACTTTTAATCCCTTGTGGTCTGAGAGAATGGAAGGTATAACTTCAATGTATCTGAATTTGGACAAGTTTGCTTTGTGGCCTAAAATGTGGTCTATTTTGGAAAATGTTCCATATGCTGCTGAGAAAAACATGTATTCTGATGCTTCTGGGTGAAATCTTCAGTAGATGTCTGTTAAATCTAGTTGATCTATGTAGTTGTTTAGATATGTAGGATCTTCGTTGTGTTTTTGCCAAGTTGATCTATCTAGTGGGGACAGTGATGTGTTAACGTCCCCAACAATTAATGTCTTTGGATCTATGTGGTATTTGAGGGAAATTTTCGTTTCTTGGATTAATTTGGGTGCTCTGTTGTTTGTTGAATACATATTTAGAATTGTAATATCCTCTGAAGGAGAGACACATTAATTAGTATGTAGCAACCTTCTTTATCTGTTCTCACTAATTTTAAATTGAATTCTATTTTATCTGATATTAGGATTGCAAATCGTGCCTGTTTTGGGGGCCATTTGCTTTGTAGATTTTGTTTCAACCTTTCACATTGAAAATGCGTTTGTTTTTATGGGCAAGATGTGACTCCTGAAGGCAGCAGATAGAAGGTTCGGGCTTTTTAATCCAACTAGACAGTCTATGTCTCTTAATTGGAGAGTTAATTCCGTTAATGTTGAGAGAGAGAACTGAGAAATATTTGGGAGTTTCTGCCATTTTATCCACCTTCTTGGGGGCTGTGGCAACTGGGTTCTTTCTATGTTTCTTGGATTCTCAGTTTGGTGGTGGTTTCTTGGCCTTTTTTGTGGTCTTGTTGGTTTTCTATGAGTAGGACATCTTTAAGAATCTTTTGTAGGGTTGGTTTGGTGGAGATTTATTGTTTCATTTTTTCTTTGCTATGGAAGGTTTTTATTTAACCTTCCTTTATGAAGGAGAGTTTAGCTGAGTACAGTTTTCTTGGGTGATTGTTGTTTGTCTTTACGGCATGGCATACATCATTCCAGACTCCTCTTGCTTTGATTGTCACTGATGAGAAATCTGAGGTGATTCTAACTGGTTTCCGTTTATAGATGATTGATCTTTTCTCCTTGACAGCTTTAAGGTTCTTTTCCTTGGTCTGAATTGATCCTGTGAGGATTATAATGTGATGCTGGGTTGTCATGTTCTGGTCTGGTCTATCTGGAGTTCTAAAAGTTTCTTGGATCTGAATAGGCCTATCTTTTTGCATGTTTGGGAAGTTCTCTGCTAAGATCCTTTTAAACAAATTTCCTAGACCATTAACTTCTGTTTCTAGGTGCTCCTCTACACCCATTATCCTCAGATTAGGCCTTCTGATGGTGTCTTCCAAATGTTGAATAGATCGATCATATTTTTTGGACTTTTCTTGGATGGTTGTATGTCCTTTCTCTATAACAAGTCTACAAATCTAAATGCAATGTGATAGTATGTACACAGTGTCATACATGTATAGGTGTCCTCACAGTCAGTAAAATAATTGGTAAGTAAATGAATAAAACAACAAATACAATGAATAACCACACCAAACATGATATAGACTGAACATGTATATGGAAGTTCAATCCTATCTTTAAAATATATATAAGGAGTATGACTGGGGCATGAATTCAGGCCTAGGGAACAGGCCTGAATATCTGGTCTTTAAGCATAGTGAGCTTCCCCTTCCCCCACAGTGCAACATAGTTACCCAGTCCCTAAGTTCAAATCCCAGGCCTCGCAGATAAAAAATCGCACATTCCAAGCCAAGTAGTTTCATTAGCATTTTTAATATTTTTTTAAAGTTCACTTTGCCTTTATTTGAAACATTTTTATTTTATAACATGAGAGTTTTTTTTTAAAGGGGGTGTAAACTTTTACATTTCAGCATAGCAAATTGGTGTTTTTGACCATCTGCCATGAAGAGTGAGAATGAAAATGAGGATATCATTTCTCCCTAGGAGGTTGGGACAGTTGATGTTATTTCTTATTTTTTCTATTTTTTTTAATTTTTTGTCGGTCATGGGGCTTGAACTCTTCACTTGGGTGTTGTCGCTGTGCTCTTCAGCTCAAGGCAAATGCTCAAGCACTTGAGCCACATCACCACTTCCAGTTTTCTAGAGGTTTATTGTAGATAAGAATCTCACAGACTTTCCTCCCTGGCTGGCCTTGAGTCTCCTTCCTCAAATCTCAGCCTCCTGAGTAGCTAGGATTATAGGTGTGAACCACCCGTGCCCAGCAGTTGATAATATTTCTATTTAGAGTTATTTTTATAATTATAAAATGTTTGCAATTGTGTACTGTGAGTTTTCCTCAGTGCCTACCACAAAATAAACTAAGGGAGTCCTCATATCACCAAAGTTTGAGTTTCTGAATAAACACTCACTTCTGTGAGGGCAGTAGGTACTTGTAAGCATTTTGGGAATAAACTGGATTCTAAAATGAAAAACAAAAACATTGGTACTAAGATGTAGCTCAGTAGTGGAATATTTGCCTAAAGAGCATAAGACCTTGGAAGAAAAGTTTCCTAAAGCTCAGAATGTTAGCATTTTGTATGAACAAACTTCTTTCCTTTTTTTTTTTTTTTTTTTTTTTTGTCGGTGGTGGGGCTTGAACTCTGAGATTGGGCATTATCCCTGCGCTCTTCAGCTCTTTGCGAGCACTCTACAGCTTGAGCCACACCTCCACTTCCGGTTTTCTAGTGGTTTATTGAAGGTAAGAGTCTCCCGGGGTCTCGCCTTGAACCGCCATCCTCAGCTCTCAGCCTCCTGAGTAACTAGGATTATAGGTGTGAGCCACTGATGCCTGGTCCATGAACAAACATTTTAAGATTGATTCTAAAGAAAGAAACTTCGAACATACATTTTGTACAAATAATTTATAATGCCATAGTTAAGGCACTAATTCAGAAGTATTTGTTCATTGGCTGGTTTCTTAGTTTATTTAAATATATATATATATACATTATAAATATATATATACACATATTATTAAAAACATAGCTTTGAATTATACCTAAGAACATATGTGCTCATGTAAAATTATACAAATGCACAAGTTTGATTTTTTTTCAGTTTGTTGGTACCATAAATTAGGTGGGATTTGTGTACTGTTGTTTTGTTCTCTGTTTTTAGAGGATTTCTCTTCCCTTTATCCCCCTACCCCCCTCTCCTCGCACTTGAACTCAGCTTGCTCTTTCTTGGCTTAACCAAGAAAGAGCTGATTTTCTACCACTTCAGCAATACCTGTAGACTGGCTTTTGGCCAGTTAATTGGAGATTACATCTCTCAGGCTTTGCTGCCTGGATTGGCTTTGAAACTTCATCTTCCAGTTCTCACTTCCTGAGTAGCTGGGATTACAGATTTGAGCCACTGGGGTGCCTGGGGATAAATTAATTTGATTGATGTATTCTTTCTGTTTTTCTAAGCATGGGATGATCTACTATAGAATTTTAATGAATGTCCTTGGTCTGAAGTAAGATATATAATACATATGCAAATCTGTATAGTTCTCTTAAGATGTAATCAATTTAATACATGTTATAAGTGTAATAATAGTCAATAAAATAATGAATGAATAATACAAAAAATAAAATAAATACACTCAAAGCAAATTGCAATAAACATAATTATGTAGATATAAATCATTACTTCAAATGTGGATGAATATTACATTAACAGGGCTGGGGAATCAATTCAGGCCCAGGGAACAGGCCTGAATTGCTTGTTTACCAAGAGGGTGAGTTTCCCCATCCCCCCTGTGAATTAAAGTTACCCAGACTATGAGTTCAATTCCCAGGCCTGGCAGAAAAAAAGGGCATGAATTGCAAGCCAGGGAGTTTCATTAGTATTGTATGCATGTATATATGTATGTATGTATGTATATATATATCATGGGACTTGAACTCTGGCCTTGGGAGCTGACCTTGTGCTCTTCAGCTCAAGGTGAGTGCTATAATTCTGTTTTTCTAGTGGTTTATTAGAGATAAATGTCTCACAGACTTTCCTGCCCTGGCTGGCTTTGAACCGTGATGTTCAGATTTCAGCGTCTTGATTAGCTAAGATTACAGGCGTGAACCGTAGCTGGTGCCAGGCTATTTTTAATATTTTTAAAATTATTTATTTATTTATTTATTTATTTATTTATTTATTTATTTATTTATTTATTTATTTATTTATTTGCCCAGCACTGGGCTTGAACTCATATTGTGGCAACTCTGCCTCAGGTAACATCAATCTAAATTTGGATGGTGCAGCCTCTGGACCCACAGCCCATCCTGGGATACGAGGTTTCAGGGGCTGACAGGAAAACAAAATGAAAACGGCACCAAAAAAAAAATCCAGGAACCACCTACGGATGGCAGTTTCTTGGTTTTCCTTCATTTCATGGTGACCATCCTTGGTACAAATGACACTGCTGCAACCTGTAGGTCACCTGGCATTGCTGAAGGCTGACGGGCTGTCAGCGAAGCCATTGGCCAACCTGAACACCTAGACCCTGAGTTTCAATCCCAGTCATGCTACTTACAAAGGGCTGAAGAGCCTAAGAAACTATTGCTTGTCCATAGGAACGCCAGAGAAATGTGATCAATGTCATGTTTGGCTGAGTAGTTCATCAATCAGTCTAGTATAAATTTAGACCCAATAATTACAGAACACTGATTGATTTTAATTCATAGTTTATTATGTATTAAAAGAATACTATTTATTAAATGGAGTGCTCACTAAAGACCTGAGAATCTGTACGAATGTAGTATATGTCATTTCATTCCACATAGTCATCATTGGCAGTATCAAAATATCTAAATATATATTTATCTTTATACCATTGTCTGAATAGAAAGGTACTGCTATTTTGGCCAAACCTGTGACTCCATCCTAGGTCCTGGGATCCACTTGGCACCTGAATGGACTAGGGGATGCCATGCTTACACTCACCCATTCATGAATTGGGACTTCTAGGCCCTCAGTTCAGGTACCAGCACTGCCAAAAATTTCATCTTGGAGTAAGATTCCAAGTGAGACACCTGTTTTCCATTTGTGTGCAAGTGCTGGGTGTGAGATATCATGTACATAATATGTGTGCAAAGCTCCATGCTACGGAATAGATTGGAATAAATGTAATAAATGATATAGGTGCACTCACAGTCCATAAAATAAATGTTAATTCAATCAATCAATAATAATATATAATGAATCACTTCAAGAAACACCATACAGACTGAATATATGGATGTAAATATGAATCACATATTTAAAATGTCTATAAATGTTACAGTATTCGGGCTGGTGCTTGAATTCAGGCCTAGGGAAGAGTTGAGAAGTTCATGCATGATTCACATAGGAAATGCTAGGCAAGACTTCTGGCACAACAATTATGTTTAATTAAGTCTTCACGAAATGTGACAATAATAATTACATTCAGGAAATTGAAGCATTGGGAAAGATCCCAGAATTGGTAGTCACATGGTAGATAGGATTCCAACACAGCTTGCCACATCTTCTCTATACAAATAGGTATTTATTAGCATAATAGCTTCAGCTTATGAATGGATGAATATGGTGCACAAACCCCACCCCGAGCATAATCTCAGATCCTGGGTAGGACCTAGATCCTTAGTAGCTCAAAATCTGGTGTGTTCATATGGACCCATTAGAAAGTTGGGTCTGTCAGGCCCAGAGTTCAACTCCCAGCAATGTCAAAAGGTTCATCCTGATGTAAGAAACCAATCCTTACAGCTGTTTTCTAGTCCTGTGAAAGTCCTGGGCCTCATCAAGGATGGAGAATGCTATATAGGCAACTCTGTAGCCATTAGAATAGGTTGCCATCCATGGCAACACAGATATACCTGCTACAATACTCAATAAAATACACAATACATCCATGAATATGACTCAAAATTTAAAAAATAACTACATTGAAAGCAAGATGCATACCATACCTGTATGTAAATAGAGATCCTATGTTTAAAAAAGGTAAGCTTGTTATTTTGTCCACTGCTGGGACTTCAAATCAGGCCCTGGACCAGGCTTGACATTCTAGTCTTCAGGGATGATGAGTTTCCCTTCCACCACAGTGCAACAGGGTTACCCAGACCTAAGTTCAAATCCCAGGCCTGACAAAAGATTCACCCTGATGTCAGAAGTCAGTCATTGTGTCTGATGTCCTCTAATGTGGAAGTCCTGGGTCTCAGGTAGGATGGAGAATGAATCCTTAGGCAACCCTATAACCATGGGAACAGGTCATCATCCGTGTCATCACAATTATATCTGTCACCGTACTCAGTAAAATTCACAATACCATCATGAATTAGACACAAATTAAGGAGAAGAAATGCACCAAATGCAAGATGCTGCCCACACATATATTTCAATACAGATCCTATGTTTCAAGTATGAATTTATGCCTATCCTGGCCCTCCCTTGGGCTCATTGTCAGGTCCTGGGAATGGCCTAGCTCCTCAGTTGCTCACATGCTGGTGTCCTCACCTTGACTCTTTCACCAATTGGGCCTGCTAGGCTCTCAGTTCCAATCCCAACACTGCCAAAACATGAATCCTGATGTGAGAACCCATAGGTTGACCTGTTTTCCTGTCCTGTGAATGTCTTTGGTCTCAGCTAGAATGGGGAAGACATAGGCAACTCCATGGACAAGGGAATACGTTGTTATCCATGTCAGCACAGTTATATCTGTCATCATACTCAATAAAACACAAAATGCATCCCTGGCTAAGACACACAATAAAAAAAAAACTACACTGAAACATGATGCATTCACATATGTATGTAAATAGAGACCCTATGTGTAAAAGATTTGGGCATATGATTTTTGGCAGTTCTGGGGCTTCAATTCAGGCCCTGGGACCAGTCCTGACCTTGTAGTCTTCCAAGATGGTTAGCTTCCCCTTCTCCAACAGTGCAAACAGAGTTACCCAGACCTGAGTTCAAATCTCAGTTCTGGCAGTAAAATAGCGCAAATTCTGTGCTAGTGTGCTTCCTTCCTTCCTTCATATATATGTATATATATTTTAACCAGACTGGGTGCTCGAACTCAAGTAGTGGCAACTCTGCCTCAGCTCCGATCATTCTATGCTGTGGCCTCTGGAACTACAGCCCATCTTCGAATCCTAGGACCCCAGGGCTTGCAGGAGAAAAGAAAGCTGCGAGGGGACAAAAAGCGGTGGGAAGTTCCACCTGGTGCTTTTATGTTCATTTTCCTTTGTACGGTGACCATGTTGGGTCTGAAACCGACGACCTACAGAGTGAAGGTTACCTGGAGTGGCTGAAGGCCTGCATCTCTTGGGGAAGCCCCAGGACATCCAGGACAAAAGGCCCAGAGGTCGAATCCCAATCAGCTCCCCTACATTGAGGGATTGGTGTGAGATCCTCAGATACTTGTTTCCGGACCTAGAAAGACTAGTGGAATGTGATCAATCTCATCCTTGAATGAGTAGTTCCTGCAAGATGTGAGTAGTTAATGATAGGCAAGATTCCTGGGGTATCGAATATTTTTAATGAAGAATTGATGAAGCGTGACCATAATCATCACAGTCATAAAATGGAGGCATTGGGAAAGATCCAAGAATCAGTAGTCACACGGTAGATTTGATTCCATCACAGGTCGCCATCTCTCCTACTCTAAACAAATACGCATACTATCTTCAGCTTATGAATATGTGACTATTGTGCTCTCCACCTGCCCTACCCCCAGGGCTCAATCTCAGGTCCTGGGAACAGCCTAGTTCCTTAGATGCTCACATCATGGTGTCCTCACTTGACCCTTTCTCCAATTGGGCCTGTTAGACTCTGAGTTCAAATCCCAACACAGCCAAATGTGGAATGCAGGTGTGAGAATCCAATCCGTCCACCTGTTTCCTGTCCTCTGGAAGTTCTGGGTCTCAGCTAGGATGGAGATGGCTTAAGCAACTCTATAGACATGGGAATAGATTGTCATCCATGCTAGCACAGTTATATCTGTCATCATGCTCAATAAACAAGATTCTGAACTAGGGTGCTTTATTAGTTTTTAGGTGGGTTTTGTTTTTGTTTTTGTTTTTTGTTTTTTTGCTAACCAAAGGATTTGAACTCACTTCATGGCAACCCTGCCTCAGCTTCGATGGGTTTAGGATGGTGGGCTGCCATAGGCCCATAGTTGACCCTGTGATCCTAGGCCCTGAAGCCTTGCAGGAGTAAAAAAACACCCACACAGAAAAATAGCCAGAGGATGGATTTTTTACATTTTCTTCCTTTGCATGGTGACCAACATGGGTCCAAATTACATGGCTACAAAGGGTACTTCACTTTACATTGGCCGAAGCTAGCAAATTATCAGGGAAGCCACGGGCCCATATGTCATCATAGGCCCTGATTTTGAATCCTGGTCCTGATAACTACCAATAGGGGGACTTCCCACGAGACTCATTGCTCTATGCATGGGAATAACGATGGAATGTGGGCAAAGTCATGAGTGATTGAGAAGTTTTTGCGGGCATTGTTCTAGTCTAAAATTAGATGCAATGATCCTAGGATGTTGATTGATCTTAATGAATGGTTTATTAAGCGTGAAATCAATACTATTCCTTCAATGGAGGCATAATAAATACCTAAGAGTTAGTAGGAACGTAGTTGATGTCATTGAATCCTAGGTATATGTCTCTGGAATTCTTTTTTTTTTTTTTTTTTTTTTTTTGGGTCCGGTAGTGGGGCCTGAACTCTGGGCCTGGGCGCTGTCCCTCAGCTCTTCAGCTCAAGGCTAGCGCTCTACCACTTGAGCCACAGCGCCACCTCCGGCTTTTTTTCTTTTTTGCTTATGTGGTGCTGAGGAATCGAACCCAGGGCCTCAGGCATGCAAGGCAAGCACTCTACCACTGAGCCATCTTCCCAGCCCATGTCTCTGGAATTCTATACAAATATATATTTATTGATATATACCACCTGTCTATCCATGTATGGCTATTTTGGCCATCCCTGCTGCTCAATCTCAGGGTCTGGGAACTGACTGGCAGCTTCCTTGCCTAGAGATTGCCGTTTTGACACACCCATTCATGAATTGGGTCTGCTAGGCCCTGAGTTCAGATCCCAGCACTGCAAAAAATTGGATCATGGAGTAAGAAGCAGAGTGTGACACCTGTTTTCCTTTTCTCTGAGAGTCCTGAGTGTCAAACATAATGGAGAACATGTCCACAAATTTAGATACTATGTGATGGGATGTCATCAATATAATAAATGGAATGTGTGTCATCACAGTCAATAAACGGTAAATAAATGAATAAAACAAAAATACAATCAATAACAACAATATGGACTGAACATCTATAGGTAAGTACAAATCCTATCTTTATAATGTATATAAACAGTATGTTTTCCAGGGCTGGGGATTGAATTCAGGTCTAGGGACCAGGCCTGACATTCTTGTCTTTAAGCATGGTGAGCTTCCTCTTCGTCCACAGTGCTGCAGAGTTTCCCAGACCCTGAGTTCAAATTCAAAGTAGAAATAATGGCGAGAATTGCAAGCCAGGGAGCTAAATTTTTTGTGGGGGGGAGGGATTTTTTTTTCGAAGCAAGGTCTTGAACTCAGGTCATGGCACTCTGCCTCAGCTTCTATCACCCTAGGCTGCACTGCAGCCACTGGAGCCACAGCCGATCCTGGGATCCTAGACCTCCAGGCCTTGTGCTGGGAAAAAATATGCACAGAAAAAAAGTGGCAGAACTGGGCGCTGGTGGCTCACACCTGTAATCCTAGCTACTCAGGAGGCTGAGATCTGAGTATCTCGGTTCAAAACCAGGAAAGTCCGTGATACACTTATCTCCAAGAAAACTGGAAATGGCGCTGTGACTCAAGCGGTAGAATGCTTGCCTTTAGCTGAAGACCAAAGGCACAGCACCCAGGCCCAGAGTTCAAGCCCTATAACCGACCCCCCCCCAAATAAATAGTGGCAGGATTGCATTTTTACATTTTATTCCTTTGCACTGTGACCATTTCGTTCTGAATGACATGACTCCAAAGGGTACTTCACCTTGCATTGCTGAAGGATGGCAGTCTATTGGGGAAGCCATAGTCTCGCATGGCAAGGGAGGCCTAGAGTTGAATCCCAGTAATGCCACTTCCAGATGGCGGAGATCCTAAGAGACTCCTTCCCATCCATAGTAATAATGATGTAATGTTATCAATGGCACGGTTGAATGAGCTGATCCTGAATACTACTCATATAAAATTAGACATCATGATTTCAGTAGACTGATTTTATTTACTATGAAACATTAAAAGAATACTATTTCTTACAGAGACAAAATAATTTCAGGACACTGATTTACTTAATCATTTATTAAGGATGAAAACAATAACATTAATTAATGGAGGGATAATAAATACACAAGAATTTGTAGGAAGGTAGTCTACATAACTGAATAATGTGTAGACATGTCTGGCACTCTATAAAGACATATTTATTAGCATACTACCAACTGGGTGTCACTCTGTTCTTATTATGTCTAACCCTGGGGCTCGATCTAAGGTCCTTGGAACTGCCTGTCAGCTCAATTTGCCCCAGGATGGCATGTTGACACTCACCCATTTATGAATTGGGCCCTGTAGGCCATGAGTTCAGATGCCAGGACTCCCAAAAAATGAATCATGGAGTAAGAAGCTGATGATGACAAACATTTTCTTTTTTTGTGAAAGTCCTGGGAGTCAGGTATGAAGTGGAACATATATACAGACCTATATCCTATGGAACTAATGTTCTATGTGCCATAATAGTCAATAAAATAAATTGCCAATACATGAATAAAACAAAAAATAAAAATGAATACACTGAACGCTATATGGAGTCAACCTATGTATATGAATATAAACCAAACATTTAAAATGTACATGAATAGGATGATTTCTAGTGCTGGGGATCAATTTCAGGTCTAAGGAACAGACTTGAATTTCATCACTTCAAGGAGGTGAGCTTCCCTTTCCACACAGTACAAAAGAGTTACCCAGACCATGAGTTCCGATCCCAGTCCTGACAGGAAAAATGGCAGCTGTATACTATGTGATGTCTAATTCTTAGTTATTTCATTCTGCCTCCATTTAAGGAATGTGATTGTTTAAATGCTTCATAAAGTGTTAATTAAAATTGATCAGTGTCCTATAATATAATTGTATATAATTTTATCCTAGAATCATTCAAGAATTGCCCATTCAATCACATATATCACATGCCATTGGTATTCATATGGATAGAAATGAGTTTTTTAGGATCACCTGTCATTTGGAGGTGTCAGGACCAGGATGTGGGCTCCGGCTCTCACCACTTAAATCCAAGGATAAGGAAATCACCAGTCTGACCAAGAACATCAGCAAGACCAATGATTATGCAGGAATCAATGGCTCTCAGCAGTCCTTCTTGATACTTACAAGGCTGTGATAAGAGGTTCGTGGTCAAAGTCACCCTAAGCAGGAAAGTCCTTGAGACCCCTGTCCAACTTCAGTGCAAACAAACCAGAATTAGAGCCATGTGGCTTCACTAGTTGAGGGCCAGCCTTGAGCAAATGCAGCTCAAGGACTGTGCCCAGATACTGAGTTCAAGGTCAGGGACTGGCAACAAACAGACATACACACCAATCTTTGCAGCCATCCAGCTAAAGCAGGTCACCCTCTTGTCCCCAACTGTACTGGACAGAGTTTCATGTCAAAGGGGTGCTGTTATCTTGACTTTGCCCATTCTGCCTGCCTCACAGGATTCCATCCACACCCTCATTTTTTTCATGGTTATTTCTGACCAATGGGAAACAAGAATGGTGGCCACGCCCACATTCCATGCTGCCCAGTAACATCTGGATTCCCACAGGTGGTTGAAACCACTACTAACACTTGAGGAAGGTAGAGGTGGCTGAGTGGTAAGCAAGATACTCGAGGCCACATTGGAGTAGAGTAGAAAATTGATGTCCTAGACAGTGAGTAGGTGAATAGAGGATTTCCCAGACCTTGGGAAAGGGGCCAGCCTATCTTTCCTGTCCCAGAGCTCAGATGTCTGAAACAACAGGACTCCATGAGAGAGCTGCGGGCAAGAAATTGCCTCAAGAACACTGGCATAAGAATCTTCCCAACAGATCTGCAACATTGAAGAAAACTGAGAACATGAAAAAGTGAAAGATCCCCGAGACAAACGCCAATGGGGAGTGTGATTCAAAGAAGAGTCCAGCCAAATGGGATGCTGACCATGAGCCTCCCTGGGCTTTGGACACAGCCACAGCCACCAGGGTCCAGACTGCCAATGGTCCTGCTAACAACAAGGATCTACAGAGTTGTACTGACATGTGGTGCCCACCCTGGATCCCAGCAAAAGAAGAAAAGAGGCGCTCTGTGCCAAGATCCAACCACTGAATCAGGAAAAGACAGACCTGAAGGATGAACGGGAGTAAGAGAGGAGAAGATAGCCCAACTGCACGCAGCAATGAAAAGGGAGTTAGAGATCCACAAGGCACCCATACAGAGGTTGGTTTGGGCAGAAAGTGATTTACAATGTTCACCAGCCAGCGTGCAGCAGGTGACCGATGACAGAGAAAGGGAGCATGAAGCTCTGACCAGCTGCCTGCAGACCGCAGAGCAGCACATGGGAGAGCTGGAGATGGCGGCTTCTGTGGTCATTGCTCACAGAATGAGACCAAAATGTTCTTCGACCAGCTGAATGATGTGACCCTTCAGCTCAAGGAAAAGATCAGAAGCTTCAATGACTTGGAGCAAGTGAACACTCAGTTGCAGGAGAAGCTAAAAGCACTCTGGACATGGTGGAGCAACATGACAAGCAGAATCTGCAAGTTCCGACAAGCGCTGGTGGGGCGTGAGGTACTAAAGAGACTACTTGATAACCTGAGCTGAATGGTGACTGCAGCGAATCTAGAGAGAGACACCTTCACAGAAGACCTGAGCATTGAGAGGTCTGTGCAGAAGGAGGAGCCCTGGCGGCTGACCCAGTGGTTGAACCAACAGACAAAGGAGAAGACTCGAGGGGCAAGGCAGGTGTTTGACCTAGAGAAGGAGCTGAGGGAACTGAGAAGGAAGCTGGCAGAGACATGGCCCCCTTCAGAACCATCTCCGGCCAAGCAGCAGGTGCAAGCCCAGGCCTACTGCACGCAGATGGAGTTGAAAATCTGGAGGAACAATTTCACATCCAGGTCCACGAAAACCAAAGGCTCCATTTCCAGAACATGGAGCAGCAGAAGCAACCGTGGAGACTGGAGAAGGCCAAGGAACAGCACGAGGTCTGCAAGATCCCATGATGTGTATGTGTGCAACGGACAGATGGAAGAACAGCTGGCCCTGCTGCGGGACACTCTCCACATGGTGAGCAGTGAGAAGGAGAAGGTAGCCAGCATCTTGGACTCAGAGCAGCAGGTGTAGAAACATCTGTGGGAACAGCAGGATCACAGGGAGGAGAAGATAGAGGAATGGAAAGAGGTGGCTGAGAGAGAGAGCCAAGCAACTTGGGAGCTGCAGGAGCAGCAGGAGCAGTCCCTAGCCCAGCTGCAGTAGCTCAGAACCACCTGTGAGCTGCACATCACCTCCAATGAGCAGCTGAGCTCTGAGAAGGAGGCCCTGCAGCAGCACCTAGAGAGGCAGACCCAGCTGCTGGAGCAGCTGAAGCAAGTGCAGGCCCCACCAACTGTCGGGACGAGGTGGTGCCCCCAAATTGGCAGGATACCCTCAAGTGCCTGGAAGTGAACAGACCACAGGAGGAGTGCATGTAGGCCCAGCTGAGCTTCCCTAGGGAAGGGGAAGTTGAGAGCCCTGGAAAAGCAAAAGGTGAGGAGGCAACTCCTCCAGACGTGACCATCGCAGAGGAGGGAGACATCCCCCAAACCGAGAGGGCCGTGGATCTGAGGGTGTTCTCCATGGCTGAAATCCACAGGGGGAAACTCCTGCACCAAGAGTGGCAGGCCCACTGTGGGTGCCCAGTCCAACTGGCAGCGAGCTGGCACCAAAGCATATGTGGGGATGGGAAGCAGGACACGTGGGCATCCGAGAAGAAACTCTGCTTTGTCCACGACCTGCCTGTTTAGGTGGACTTCCAGAGTGCAGTGGATGAGCTCCACCATCGATGCAGCCAGCTGTTGGCACACATCCGCACCATCGAGGACTCCCTCGTGGCGTGTAAAGATCAGATGTTTGTCCTGGATGAGCTGTGTCAGGAGAAAACTGAGCATATGAGCTGGCTGTCCCAGAAGAAGATGAAGAGGAGAGAGCTGTGGGAGCCGCTGTGGTTCCTCTCAGGGGAAGGCATGGACAGCAGGCACCAGATGCCGGCACAGGCTGAATCAGTCCCCCGCCACCACCACTGTTTCAGAAACCTCAGGCTCCGTGGTGGTCAAAATGAGGGAGAACAGAAAGGTTTTGAAGAATTGCCACTTCAAAGCAGTGTGGAAACTGCCAAAAGACAGGTCGGGGTATCCTACCCCATAGAGTACTCCCCCATGGAGCACATCCTGCCACAGAAGCCACATTTGCAGATCACCCACAGCTCACAGGCTCAGGCGAGTACTCCCTCCCTTTCTTCTGTAGAATGATGCAGATGATGACTCTCTATGTGACATACTGACTCTCAAAAGCCTCATCAGCCACCACAAGTAGGTGGCCAGGTGGCCTTCTCTCAGGCCTCCATCTGCCAGGTGATGGGAAGGGTAAACTGCTGGTCGGGTAGGGCAGAGGCTACCGGGAGGTGGCCCGTATTCAAGGGACATCTAATGGACCATCTAATGGCCAGGGAAGAGGCCCATGTTATGCTTATCACAGAGAATGAATTGCTTTCAAAGGGAAAACAAGCCTCCAACAAAGATATGTTCTTCCTGTCCTGGGGCTTGAACTCAGGGCCTAGCCACTGTCCCTGAGCTCTTTTTCTCATAGCTAGCACTACACCACTTGAATCACAGTGCCACTTCTTGTTTTCTGATGGATTATCAAGGATAAGAGTCTCACATACTTTCCTGCCCAAGATGGCTTTGAACCGTGGTCCTCTAGATCTCAGCTTACAGAGTAGCTAGGATGACAAGCATGTGCCACCATTGCCCAGCATGTGATGCGTTTTGAAGGCATCTTGGCGATTGTGTAAAAAGAGCCCCAAAGGGCCTGGATAGACCTTGACCCAGTCAAGGAGCTGGGATGGGGGAAGGCTGACCTTGTAGCCATTCTGTTCAGCAAAATTAAAGATGCCAGGTGGTGTTGGATGCATCAAACACCTAGGTCAACAGCCACCAGGCTTAGTGGGGTAAAGGTAAAGAATACCCAAAGATTGCACTGTAGAAATCTCTGATTTTGCACGCATGTGGTGTGTGTGTGTGTGTGTGTGTGTGTGTGTGTGTGTGTCTGTGTGTGTGTCTGTGTGTGTGTGTGTATGTGTATGTGTGTGTGTGTGTGTGTGTGTGTGTGTGTGAACTGAGGGCCTAGGTTCTATCCCTGAGTTTTCTTGCTCAAGGCTATTGCTCTTCTACTTGAGCCACAGCCCCACTTGCTTTTTGATGGTTAATTATAAGTAAGACTCTCAAGTACATTCCTGTCAAGTGTGGCATCGAAGCATGATGGGGGCCCCAGGAGAGCAAGAGTAAACTCAACTCACAGGTACAAACCCTATGTTTGTTGACTCCTGCCCCCTTGTATCCAGATGCGGGACATGTGACCCCCTGCCATCGTGGGGGACTATTGTCATCTAGAGTTCAATTGGGGGAAGTGACCAGGGCCAAACTGACTTTTGTCCACCCTGAATGCTGATTCCAGAGCTGATCTGTTCCATCTTAGGCCAAGAGAGTTCCAGGAGGCCCGGCTTCCAGGAGAACAAGGAAGGGAGAGGTCAGCTCCAGGCCATGGACACCCCAACTTGGCCTTCCTGATCACTGTAAGGCCTGTCAAAGCACAAGCCCCCCAAAATAAACAAAATTGGAGCCATATCTCAAAGTGGTTGAGCTCTAACATTGAACCAAAGAGCTCAGGGACAGGACCCCCACGCTATGAGTTCAAGACCCCCAGCTGACCCTCCCCCATAAAACATAGGTTAGCTAAAGGTGAACTAGTAGGATTTTTGTGAAGTGTTTCTGAAGAATGGTGATACAGAAGAAAGCACCCTAATTCTAATGACAGCTGAACTTGTGACATACAGCTATGTGCTGAGTCCTTCACAGGGTGCTGTTTTCTGGGTCCTTCCCGCGTGGGGGTTTTGTGCTGAGTCCTCAAAAAGCATGCTGTGTGCTGAGTCATCCCAAAGGGTGCTATGTTCTCAGTCCTTGAGAAGAGTGGGTTGTGCTGGGTTTTTCAAAGGGTGTTGTGTGCTGAGTCCATTACACAATGTACTTTATGCTGAGTCCTTCAAAAGGTGCAGAGTGCTAATTCATCCCAAATGGTGCTATGTGCTGAGCCCTTGAGAAGGAAGGGACAGGTGAATTTTTCAATGGGTGCTGTGGGCCGAGTCCTTTACACAGAGTACTTTTGCTGAGTCCTTCAAAGGGGGCTGTATGCTGAGTCATCCCAATGGGTGCAATGTGCTACAACCTTGAGAAGAGTGGGATGAGGTGAGTTTTGTGGGTGCTGTGTGCCGAGTCCTTTATATAGGGTGCTCCGTACTGTCCTTCAAATGGTGCTGTGTGCTGAGCCCTTCCACCGGGTGGTATGTGCTGAGTCCTTCAAAACTCTGCTATGTGCTGAGTTTTGTAAAGGGCACTGTGCACTCAATGTTTTACACAGAGTGCTACATACTCAGCCTTTCAAAGAGTGGTGTGTATGGAGCCTTAACACAGGGTGCTATGTGCTGAGTCCTGGTAAAGAGTGCTACATGCTGAGTTTTTCAAAGTATGCCATGAACTGAGTCCTATACACTGCGTGCTATGGACTTCCTCCTTCAAAGGGAGTATGTTGAGTTATCCCAAAGGTTATTATATGCTAAGTCCTTCAAAGGGCGCACTGTGCTGAGTCCTTTATATAAGGTGCTTTGTGCTTTTTTTGTTGTTTTTTTTTGGGGGGGTTCGGTTGTGGGGCCTGAACTCTGGGCCTGGGCGCTGTCCCTCAGCTCTTCAGCTCAAGGCTAGCACTCTACCACTTGAGCCACAGCGCCACTTCCGGCTTTTTTCTTTTTGCTTATGTAGTGCTGAGGAATCAAACCCAGAGCCTCAGGCATGCAAGGCAAGCGCTCTACCACTGTGCCACCTTCCCAGCCCCTGTGCTGAATTTTGAAGTGTTCTGTGTGCTGAGTCATCCCAAAGGGTGCTTTTTTCTGAGATAGTTATCCTCAACAATCTCTCTCTCTCTCTTTCTCTCTCTTTCTCTCTCTCTCTCTCTCTCTCTTACACACACACACACACACACACACACACACACACACACACACACACACATACACACACCTACATACACACACACAGGGGTCACTGTGTACTTGCTTGATGTGTGGAGTGGATATGAATAGAGGAGAGTCTCCTCCAATGGTGGGGCTGAGGGGAGATTTGATTCCATGGGCATGTGTTAGGGTTGGCCGGGAGAGCTGAGCTGAGGTGAGGCTGCAATTCCCATGGCCTGGAAGCCTTAGGGCCCAGTCAAGGCTGCTCTTGTAGGCAAGGGGGTCGGGGCTGAGGGGAGCAGGGGGCAGGGCTGAATAGAGGAGGGGGTGGGGCCAAGGGGAGGAGGAGACAGGGCCCAGAGGGCTCACTGTGGTGGTAGCAGTGGCCAGGGTCTCTCAATGGCAGGCATGCATGCGCAGAGGTGTCGAAGTGGGCCGCAAGAGGAGGGGAAGCAGAGAGAGAGAGAGAGAGAGCAGAGAGGAGTAAGTACATACATGAGAGGAAGTGGCTTCAGTGGCTGGCTGAGGCCTCAATTGAAGTGAAGGTCCTGACTGGGAGTGCAGAGCATGCAGAGCTAGCACAGCAGACACATCACCTCAAGCAGCCCCATGGTGGGGGGGTGGCCATAGTCTGTCCCAAGTCCAAGTTTCCAATTATCATGGTGGTGGCAGTGGCCACAGAGGAGGAGGCCACTGAGGAAGAAGCAGCCGAAGAGGCAGCCTTGGCGGCAGCAGTTGCAGGAGTAATGGCGGCAACGCCTAAACAGGTCTGGCTGTGGATGAGGTGGGACCTGAGTTGTCTGCAGCTGAAGGGGAGTAGAGAACCACACTTGCCCTACCATGCACCCTCAGATCCCGCCCCTCCCTCCGTGGCCCTCCCCAAGGTGCCGTATTTCAAAAATGGCGCTGCCGGTCTAGACCCGGGGAGCCTCTCTGTTGCCCAGCTGAGATAACGCGCCCCTGGCAGGCTTGCCTCAGTGACCTGGTCCAGGTCCCTGGTCCTTAGATTCCGGGCCTGCCACACCTGGAGCCACTGCCTACCGCGGCCCCACATCCTGGGACCCCATTGCCCAGAGAACCCCTCGACCCCCACTCAGAGCATCCTCCATTCTGCGGACCCAGACCCGTGCCTCCCACCTCCCTTCTCCTGTCCCACCTGTGCCTCCCCTGCATCCCACAGTACACCCTGGCTCTGCTACATATGCACCCCAGGGGTGGGGAGTGGGGATGGGTGGCAACCCAACGATCCCTTTCATGTCCCTAGTGGCCAGTGTCCCAGGAAACGGGGAGATGCAGGGTTGGGTATGTAGGGGGCCCAGAGAGCTCCTGGCCTGGAGTAATGGATCCAAACAGCCACCCATCTGCACCCTTCCTCACCTTGGTGGGAACCTGGTGGCTTCAGTCAGAGGTGGGGAGCAGCATCTTCAAACCTGCCTTCTCAGGTCTTTTCCTTTTTTCAGGGGGTGGGGGTGTTGGATGCAGAAGATAGACCCCCTTGCTGTTTGAGCACTTGTCCTATATGCTTGGTCACCCTTTCACCTGAGGAGGGTCCCAGAAGAGCCCACTAAGGAGGTGAGGATACTGGGGGTCAGATAGATGAATATCTGGGAGGAACACACCTCCTCCCACACACACCCAACCTATTCTCCCCACCCCAGCTGCCATCAGTTCTCACAGGGTGATCACATTTCCCAGCTCTGCCAGAATCTGCTGGTACTCCTGGTCCATCTGGTCTCCTCATTCTCCCCAAGAATGCGCCAAGTCACCCAGAAGCATCTAAGCTGGAAGTAGGAAGTCCATTTAGGACACCATCCTTTTGCCCCAAAGCACCCCTACCCCAGGTCAGACACTCCTTTGGGGGCACCATGAACCCCTGCTTGTTATCTGTCCTGGCTCTAAGGAGCCACCTGTCTCAGGACTCCTTTATCCAGCATCCTGGCCTAGGGTTTTGATTTATGTGGAGTTAAAGTTTGTTGTTCCAAAGAGGAAGATTCTGACCCTGGAGAAAGGGAGAGGCAGGGTGGTTCTTTGTTATTAGAGTGGTGCTCCCCTTTGGTGGGATCCCCTGGTTCTGACAAGGGAACCCGATGCCCCAGCTTGTACTTTGTCCCAGATGAGGAACTGACAAACTCAGGAGAGGCACTGTTCTGTGTGTGTGTGTGTGTGTGTGTGTGTGTGTGTGTGTGTGTGTATGAGAGAGAGAGGGAGGGAGGGAGGGAGGGAGAGACATCATCTTTCACCCTGTACAGCATGACTGTGCTCAGGTGAGCAATCAGTTAGCAAATTGCTGGTGCTGCATAGACCAGTCTTCTGTCACAGGTCTGGATTGTGTGTGTGTGTGTGTGTGTGTGTGTGTGTGTGTGTGTGTGTGTGTGTGTGTGTGTGTGTGTTGGGAGAGCAGGGAGATGAGAACAATGGAAACATATTTAACTCACCATGTCTAAAAAGAGCAAAAGCATTTTATTTGTGTGTATGTGTATTGTTCTTTTGTCATCAATGCCAAGTATGATCCCAGCCACAATTTTTATTTTCTCCTTCACTGTTACATGAATCGCTTGGGGAAGGTTTCAGTAGATATTCCTTTCCATCTCTTTCCACCTCTCTCTTCCCCTTTCCTGTAGCTCACAGTAGCTGCTGGGCCTGCGTGCATCTCCCCTTGGAGGTCTGTGTGAATCGCAGACCAGAGTGGACACCTGTCCTTCTGTCTTCAGGCTGGTGAGGCAAGAGTGACCACAGCCACACTCATACAGCCAGACACCCTGCTCTGGTGTGTAGAGTTGGAGCTAATTCAAGGGTTGGAAATGTGTCTGCCAAACATAATTAGGGAATGATATGGGGGGAGTAGGGCAGAAGATGTGAAGCTAGGAAGGTCTGGTGTGTGGCGAATGGTGTGACATAGGAGATGGTTCACCACAAACAAGGTTGAGAGGGGAACCTTACCCAGGGCTTTGGCGGTGTCCATGGGCAACTGGGCAGGGGGCTCCAGGCCCCCACTGGTGGCATGGATTTCCTCCTAGGGCAGTGCACCGGTGGGCAGTCCTCCCTGAAGTCCTACAGACTCCCATCTGTGTCCTGCCTGTGCCATTTCCACCTGGGCAGTGGTAGGCAAGTGTCTTCCTCCTGCTGAACCGTGCATGGTGTCAGGCCATGGCAGTTAGCTAGGGCTGGCTGAATGCCAGTTTCTGTAACCTGCTGTAGGCTGTCTGGAAGGAAAAGTGGACCACTGACTTTGGAAACCTTTAAGTTTGATTGTGGCAACTGAAATGCCAGCTTTTCCAGGATTTTTTCTTTAAGCTGGCAATTACTACTAATGACTGGGATTATGGGTCAAATAAGATGGACCATTTCAGCTGCCAAACAATGATGTTCAAAGCGGCACAGGCAGAGTTCCCAAGCCAGATCGTCTCCTGTCATGAACATCCTGCTTTGACTGCCTTCCTCCAGCAGTTGCTGATTCTCCTCTGGTTCTCTCTAGGGTGACCACCACAGTCAAGGACATCATGGGAGCAGAGATGGTGACCTCGCCATACCCAGCCTGCCAGCTGTGAGCAGAGACTATTCCCAGCACTGCACTGGAATCTGGGAGATTCAGAGAACCAGGATGCCTCAAGGATCCTTTCTCTGCAACATGAAAATTGGGGGCCAGATGTGGTGGACCATCCTGTCTGGCCCCAGGAGGAGGAGAGGAGGCCCCTTGAGCCAGGCTTTCATCTCACTTGCCTCATTCACACCTGAGGGCAGAATTGAGTGCCAACCTGTGGGTTAGCCGCTGGACAAAGATTTTTGAGAAGAGAGACATCGCAGAGCCCCAAAATCCAGCGTGTACATCGTGGCTCACATCCTCAGAGCCAAAAGAGTTAAGTGCAGTGGCACCAGGAGGGCAGGATGAGGGACGAGGGAGAACTGTGGAAGAGCTACTTCAGGCTTTGACACCTCCCCCACTAACCCCTCCACCCCCAGGATGCTTCCCTGAGTTGGATGGGAGTTTTCTGTAATATTGTCGTAGAGAGATGCTCATTTATTTATCCAACAAACCGTTACAGTGAGTGCCAGGTCCAGGCGGTCATAGACGCTGAAAGGTTCCAGTGCTGGTTCCAGAGCACATGAAGAAATCTTGGTTTGAGATGGATGCTGGTGCTTCACACCTGTCATCTTAGCTACTTAGGAGGCTGAGATGGGAGGACTGAGGCTTAAGTCCAAGAAAGAAAAGCCTGTAAAACTCTTATCACCAACAAACTACCAAAAAGCAAACTCCAGAAGTGGATGAGTGGCTCAAGCTGTAGACTGTTGGCCTTGAGTACAAAGGCTCAGGGACAGCACCCAGGCTCTGAGTTCAAGGTCCAGGAGTGACACAAAGAAAGGAAAGAGAAAGAGGAGGGAATGATGGAGGAAAAAAAAGGAGGAAAGTAAGGAAGAACGGAACATGCAAGCCTTGGTTTGGAGTCTTTGGATCAAGGAAGCCAACCATTCACAATCTCTGTGGGGACAGTTTCAGACCCTAAAGCCAGTATGTAGGACCAAGCCACTGACGCCTTAGCAACTTCATGACATCCAGGAGCTGTGTGGTCGCCGACTGCAGAGGGAAATGGCCTTGGGTAGACCCTAGGGCTCAGGGTGTGTCACCAAATTTCAGTCTCCCCTGGCCCACCGAGTTTATTTTCTAGTCATACAAGAAGAAATTGTCCAATAGATAGGGAGGTATAGGCTGAGGGAGTGTGAAGAGGGGGATGGCAAGGGATAAGTAAGAAGATGAAGATGGAGGACGATCCCAGGTCAGGTGTGTCAGGTCATTGGAGACATGACCTCACCTAACAACTTAGACCATCAGGGATAGAGACTTCGACCCAGCCACATGGCTGTTAAAAGTCCTGGCACTTTGGTTTCACCATTGACCAGATGGCTGTCATCCACTGCTGGATGCCTGTGTGGTACATCCTTGGGGACTGGGACTTTTGCTGGCTCAATCTGAAGATGACACCCCCAGTGTTCATTCCTTGACCAGAGACAGAGGTAAGCCTGCCACTGGCACAGGACATCCAGAGAATGAGGGCGGGAATCAGACCAGTGTTGCCCCAAGACTTCCTCTAGGGGACTGTCGGGCCCCATGACTGCCATTCTCAGAGATAGAGGTGGGTTCTTTGCTGGCTCAACTTTTAGTCTAGATGGCAGATCTGGGATTCAGAGAGGGCCGACTGAAGCTGGGGAAGGGCTGGGTAGAGGCTGGTGGGAAAACCAGAGGCACTGAGCTCTGAGCAAGGTTGTTTCATTGAGGATACTCACAACTCAGGAACATTCCTGGGATGGATAGACCTTTTCTCCTTCCTGAGAGAGAAGGTCCTACAGCCCTCCAGTCTGCATCCCTTGGCCAAGATATCCGTTCAATCCCATATCTTGTGGCTGGATAACTAGACCTCAACTGACTGCCCAGTGTCGAGGGAACTTGAGTCCTTGATGAGGTCATGGGATCCTCAGTAAGAGATTGTACTTGAATGTCCTGACTTGGTCCATGGTCAGTCCCATCTAAGACTGACATAATCTAGGACATAGAATCTAGAGAATCAGAGCAGGATGGGGTCAATTCTGTGAGTCTTGAGTATTATGTGTGAGCTTTGAGCTCCTGTGTGCCCACCTGCTTCCCTTTCTTGGGTAGGTCTATGATAGAAAAAGTTTATAACTAGGGCCTGGGTCCCATCCCTTATGTTATGCTCAAAGCTAGCACTCTGCCATTTGAGCCACAGCTCCACTTCCAATTTTTTGGGGTTTTTAATTAGAGATAATCATTCTCATGGACTTTGCTGAGAAGGGTGCATCCAACTGCAGTCCTCAGATCTCAGTCTCCTGAGGGGATAGTATGACAGGCTTGGAAAAGTATCTTTGGCCAGGTGCCAGTGTCTCATGGCTATCACCCTAAGTACTCAAGAGCGGAAATCTGAGAATCATGGTTCAACTCAAAGCCAGCTTGGGCAGGAAAGACCCTCATTTCGGTCAGGGGGGTGGGGTGCATAGGAAAGACCCCAGACCTGACACCTCCCGGGGGACATTTGTTCTTGTGACAGAGCCAAGTCATTGCTGTGGATAAGGAGGAAGCCACCATCAGACTGACCTGGAACAATGCTCAAAGATAGGTAGGCTGTTGAAGTATCAAACCCCTCATGTCTGCTTCCTACTCCCAACAAGGAGGTGCAGTGGGGGTGGCTCAGCCCTGGGCCTAAGGGATTATAAATGTATGGTGGCGGTCAGGAGCTTGTGGCTCCCACCCATCATCCTGGCTCTTCAATAGTCTGAGGGCTGATGGCCGTGACTCAAAGCCAGCCCGAGCAGAAAAGTTCGTGAGATTCTTATCTCTCATAAACCACCTCTCTCCCCCAAGCCCACACAGAAAAAAGCCAGATGTGGTGGTGTAGCTCAAGTGGTAGGGCCTGAGCCTTGAACAAATGAAGCTCTGGGATAACACCCAGGCCCTGAATCCAAGCCCTAGGGATCACACAATCATAATAAAATAAATGAACAGTGTCCACCTTTTATCTGACTACCAAGAAAGATGGATTCAGTCTTCTAGCTGGCTGGTACTTCTAGCCAAAGGTAAGCAGCTTCCCTTGATGGTCTCCTAAACCTCTCCTTCTCTCCATTATCTGTCCAGGCTTCGGTTGCAAGACAGAATTCGGATTATTCCCCTGGATATGACCTTAAGTACCCATGCCCATCCACCTTCCTTGGGGTCAGGATCCTTTATGTACTCCCTGCTGGGAGGATGAGGCACCACAGAGATAAGGGTAGGTATCCCTGACATTTACACACACACACACACACACACACACACACACACACACACACACACACACACACACACACACAAATACCCCTAGCCAAGTCAGACTAGCCTTTTCCAAAGACACTTTATCTCTTTGGATTAACTGACGTAGGAGAGGATTTTGATCCCCAGTAACTGATTATTTTAACTTGGGCTTGCTAGTTGACTGGAGATAAATAGGAGCAAAAAAAAGCATTTGGTGCCTGTCACCTGGGGCTCAGGCTCATCCCTGTCCTACTGGAGGCTGAGATCTGAGGATCACTATTTGAACCCAGCCATAAGCTAAAAAGCCCGTGAGACTCTACTCTCCATGGAACCACCAAAAAGCCAGAAGTGTAGCTGTGGCTCAAGAGGTAGAGCACCAGCCTTGAGCAATAAAACTCAGAGAGTCTGCTCCCAGATCCTCCAGTTCAAGCCGACACAAAGAAATGGCCCTGTCTTATGACCACAGACTGCCTGGGCTTCAAGTGCCCTCTCACAGAGTGTGATAAAACACCAGTCCCTGGGTGGTGTATCAGGGCCTTCAGAAATCCAGTAGTGGAAGCCAGGCCTGCCCGTTTGTGCACTCTCAACCCACACTGGCCAGAAGGCAGAGTGTGACAAAGCCGGCAGCCTGCAGAGCGAAGATGTGCCAGCTCTGCCAAGGTGATCAGAACGGGCTTCTTGGAGGCAGCAATTGAAAAGGGGGTCCTGCTTAAGGAGGATCTGACAGGAAACACAGAGAGCAAAGGTGCTGCAGATGATGGACAGCATAGCAGAGCATGTTCATTTCCAGCCAGGGCTGCAGGTGAGAGACTCGGTACAGTTGTGTGAGTCTTAATATAGATGTGTGAGACTGTCCCGATACAGTTCTCCAAGGGACCTTAGTGACATGTGGATGGCTATGCCCTGAAACTCAGTAGATCCATCCACGCTTTGTGTCTCCTTCTTTGACAGTGGGGAGCTGGACACCCTCCTTCCCTGGGCACGCCTGGACCCAGTTATCAGCAACCCTCCCAACGTCTTCCACCAGGACATGGAGTAGCTGGCCCCAGAAATCCACAGGTACCTGTTGGGTGGGGTGGGGGGATACTGGGCAGGCCCCAGAACTCCTACTGGGTCTGATTTTCCTTGGACGACCAGTCCATCCAGAGGAGGCAGATGGGAACTTAGAGAGGGCTAGTGATGTGGAGGGGCCACTTTAAAGCCTATGGCCCTACCAAAATTCTCAGCCTCCCTTTGCTGTCCCTGAGGGAGGTAGAGGAGTGTCTAGGTGGTAGCGTCTAGAGGAGGACTAATGGAAATTCTGAAGAATGAGACACCATAACCTGTGTGCCAGTGGCTCATGCCTATCATCCCATGCCTATCATCCTGGCCCCTCGGGAGGCTGAGATCCAGAGGATCTCATTTCCCAGCCCAGGCAGGAAAGTACCACGAGAGCCTCATCTCCAACCCAACTGGAAGTGGAGCTGTGGCTCAAGTGGTAATGCACTGGCCTTGAGGAATAATAAACATCAGAGACAGTACCCAAGCCCTGATTTCAAGCCTCTCAACCCAAAAGAAAGAAAGGACGAAAAAAAGGACGAGAGGACGAAAGGAAGAAAGAAAGAAAGGACGAAAGGAAGAAAGAAAGAAAGGACGAAAGAAAGAAAGAAAGAAAGAAAGGACGAAAGAAAGAAAGAAAGAAAGAAAGGACGAAAGAAAGAAAGGACGAAAGAAAGAAAGAAAGAAAGAAAGGACAAAAGAAAGAAAGAAAGAAAGAAAGAAAGAAAGAAAGAAAGAAAGAAAGAAAGAAAGAAAGAAAGAAAGAAAGGACAAAAGAAAGAAAGAAAGAAAGAAAGAAAGAAAGAAAGAAAGAAAGAAAGAAAGAAAGGACGAAAGAAAGGACGAAAGAAAGGACGAAAGAAAAAGAAAGAAAGAAAGAAAGAAAGAAAGAAAGAAAGAAAGAAAGAAAGAAAGAAAGAAAGAAAGAAAGCCACCCCTTCTTTGCTTGTAAGAGATGGTGAAGTAGTAGGGGTGCTGTGTTTGGGAGAACAGGTGCTGGCCTCACTGTACAGACATTTCTAAGAACTCCCCAGGTTTGTCCCAGTGTGAAGCCACAGCATAGTGGGCAGTGCCTTACCAAGAACTCCAGAGGTCGTGGCCTGTGGCAGGCAGGGACTTGATGAATGGTATCAGGTGTGGGATGGTAGAGGCTGAGATCTGAGGATCGCGGTTCAAAGCCAGCTTGGGCAGGAAAATCTGTGAGACTTTATCTCCAGTGAACTGCCAGAAAGCCAGAAGTGGCACTGTGGCTCCAGTGGTAGAGCACTCACCTTTAGCTGAGGAGATGAGGGACTGTGCACAGGCCTAGAGTTCAAACCCCATGACTGACAACCAAAAATAAGGTAGCTGAGATTTCTGTATAGTGGTATGTACATTTAGGAAATGCCAAGCTATGTTATGAGCCACTCCAGACTTGTGAGAGGCCCTGAGTTTTGTCTACAGTTGGTCTGAGGATAGTAGTGCCATCTTCTTGAGGGTGGGATGGTCAGGGTGCTCAGGGACTGCTGAGGCCTTGGGCTACCTGTGTGCGTGTGTGTGTGTGTGTGTGTGTGTGTGTGTGTGTGTGTGTGTGTATTTCCCTCATCTTATTCTGTCCCCTCCCTGAGCTGCCTCTTTCTGACCTCGGATATTGCCCCTCCTCCACACTGACCTTCCCCTTTAGCCCCTTATCAGGGTCAACAATGATTCCTAAATTGCCAGAGGCCTGGATTCCAACTTTTCTTTAGGGCCCAAGTCCGGCCTGTCCAAATCTTTGGGCGCCTCCCGGGGATTCTGGATCAGCAGGGCAGTCTGGCATAAGTTGTCCCCTGCCTCTGGAGGAACCTTAGTCATGTGATATCCTGTCCTTTTCCTCAGCTAAGCCTCTGGCTCACATCCCTCCCTGCATGCTGGCAGTGGAGTGGGGGAAGGAGGGTTTGTGGTGGCTCTGGCCAACTCGAGCTTGATAGCTGACAAAAGGCTGCCCAAGCAAAGAGGATCCGGGGTTACATGGGATTTGAGGTCAAGGTGGCTTGGAAGTATCCATCGGTGTCTAGGAAATGTCAACGTACATTGTAGCAGCAAAGTCTATCTTCCCACCCCAGCTTGGCCTCTCATGTCCTTCTAGACAATTCTGGATGCCCAGAATACAGATGCTCACAGTTTAAATTCTAGGTCCAGGAAACTGGGGGGATTAGAGACTAGTATGGCCAATACATAAATGTTCTGGGACATTAGCCTTGACCTGGCTATGCCCCCCTTGTTGTACGTTCACTTCTTAATCCAGTGCTGGGCACACACTGGCCACTTGTGGCAGTTCTGTGAAAGCAGCAGGAATGGAAGTGAGATCCACGGTGACCAAAATCTGGATTTATGGCCTGATTAGGGGTGGAGTGGGGGCAAAGGGTGTCTTAAAAATTCTTAGAGCTGGAATTCAGGGCCTAGCCACAGTCTCTGAGCTTCCTTTGCTCAAAGCTGACACTCTACCACTTGAACCACAGCCCAACTTTCATCTTTTTTAGTAGTTTAATGGAGAGAAGAGTCTCATGGATTTTATTGCCTGGGATGGCTTCAAGATGTCATCCTAAGAGCTCAGCTTCTGAAGTAGCTAGAATTGCTGGTATGAGCCATTGGGCCCTGCTAAGGATATTTGTGTGTGTGTGTGTGTGTGTGTGTGTGTGTGTGTGTGTGTGTGTGTGTGTTGTGTGTGTGTGTGTGTGTGTGTGTGTGTGTGTGTGTGCGTGCGAGTTTGCATGTGTGCGGGTGTATGTGTGAGGTTACCGGCTTGAACTCAGAGCCTAGGTGATATCCTTTGGCTGGTTTGTACAAAGTTGGTGCTCTACCACTTGAACTACAGTACACATCAACTCCCTGCAGCCCCTGACTGTGTGGGGAACAAAAAGCTCAAACTTGATCCTATTTCAGGGGAAGGTATGATTCTTGTGAAGCCTGGAGGAGTAGGGTTGGGGTAAGAGGGGTAACTGTACATGGGTGCTAGACTGAGAGAGAGGCACTCTGTCTTTAGCCAAGAAGGACAGTGTGGCCAGGTGCTAATAAGTCATGCTCTCATATTCCTAGCTACTCAGAAGGCTGAGATCTGAGGATTGCCATTCAGAGGCAGCCCAGCAAGAAAAGTGTGTGAGACTCTCCTCTCCCAATAACCACCCAAAAGATGAAAGAAAAGCTGTTACTCAAGTGGTAGAGTGCTAGCCTTGAACGAAAAATATGAGTGACAGAGCCCGGGCCCTGAGTTCAAGCCCTAATACCAGGATGCACGCACACACATAAAGTGGTAATGATGAGCTCAACCAGAACTGGGGGCAGTCCTGAGGCATAGTAGTAGTAAACTCTTAAACCAGTTCAAGTGGTTTCTCCCTAAGTCCTTCTTGGGCTGAGGGGAATGGCCATGGCAGTAAGTTTGATGGAACCTGCTGCTCCATCCATGCACGGGGCCACAGGGCCAAGGGAAAAGACACTACGGATGCTCCTTTGTAGTAGGTCAATGATTTGCAGACCATCTGCCCCCGAGCACTGGTGCGGAAAGCAGGGCTCTGAGCCCTGGGACTCCTGGGATAGCAACTGCTACAAGCAGCAGCCAGCTACCTGCGGATTTGTGAGCACACAAGTCTTTCATGAGCCCAACTCAACACCCTCTCGGGGTGTGCCTGACAGATTTGCACTCTTGTGATACCACATGAGCAGGCGTTACCAGCAATGCCATCTTGCAGCTTCTGGCCCTCCTTGGCCCAAACCGTGGTCTGAGAAGTTGATTTACTGCTCAGATCCACACTGCACCCATGACAGATGCCACTGATGACCTGGCCGATGACCTCCGTTCCCCAAGGCTAGACACTTTTCTGATAATGTGGCCCACTCTGTAGGCAAAGGCCTCCAAATGGCCTGCTCTCAAAACTTGTAGGACACCTAGACATTGGGAGAAACTCGGGGGCCCACAGGAAAGTAGGCTGACTAAAGCCAAAAAGTGAGTTCCAAGCAGGCAAGGGCAGTTGGTCATGGGACTGGAACTCTGGGCCTGGGTGCAGTCCCCTCAGCTCTTCAGCTTATTGCTTGAGCTAGAGCGTCACTTCCAGTTTTCTTGTGCTTCCTTGGAGATAAGAGTCTCATGGACTTTCCTGCCTGGGATGGCTTTGATTCATGCTCCTCAGATCTCAGCCTCCTGAGGAGCTAGGGGGACAGGCATGAGCCACCGACACCCAGCTAATCTGGCCATTCATCACAGTGGACAAGGAGCTCCTGAAAGCTTTTTTTTAAATGCAATTATTGGCCTTGAACTCAGGGTCTGGTCTCCAGTCACTTAACTTTTTCCCTCAAAGCTGGCACTCTACCACTTGAGCCACAACACCATTTCTGGCTTTTAGTAGTTCACTGGCAAGAAGATTTTCACTAACTTTCCTTCCCTGAGCTGGCTTTGGTATGCGGTCTCTGATCCCAGTCTCCTGAGTAGCTAAGATTTAAGGGGTTGAGCCACTGATGGCTTTGGGTTAGAAGCTTTTCTTCTTTTTTTGGGGGGGGGGGTCAGGGTGGGTCCGGTCATGGGCCTGAACTCCGGGCCTGGGCACTATCCCTCAGCTCTTCAGCTCAAGACTAGCGCTCTAACACTTGAGCCACAACACCTCTTCTGGTTTTATTCTTTTTGTTTATGTGGTGCTGAGGAATCGAACACAGAGCCTCAGGCATGCAAGGCAAGTGCTCTACCACTGAGATACCTTCTCATCCCAGAAGCTTTTCTTAAGCAAGTGTTCATCCCGGCATTTTCCCTCAATGCAAAGGAGGCCTAAGGGTGCTGTTAAAAGTAGGCTTCCAGCCACAGGAAATGGGTGGGCTCCATGGTGAAAAGAAAAGCTAATCTTCCCCCTGGGTCCCATTCTGGGACTCCACCCTCAAGAACAAACCTTGACTCAGCCTTGAATGTCCTGCAAGACTTATCTGAAGCCACACAACCTTCATTCCACCCACACCACCTGCTCTACACCACACCTCAGGACCTTTGCCCATTCTGTACCTTCTGCCTGAGGCTCTCGGTCCTGTTCCAAGACTTAGAACTCCTGTGGAATTTTGGCACTGGTTATATCACCTCCTGGAGCAAATCTTTCCTTCTTTTCTCTCTCTAGAGGTAGAACTTGTGCAGGTTTACTGGCAAATTCTCCATCTTGGGGTGTGTGTGTGTGTGTGTGTGTGTGTGTGTGTGTGTGTGTGTGTGTGTGTGTGTGTGTGTGTGTGTGTGTGTGTGTGTGTGAGTTCTGGGGTTTGAATTCATGGCCTGGACGCTATCTGTTAGCTTTTCTGTTCAAGTTCAGCAGTCTACTACTTGAACCACAGCTCTACTTCTGGTTTTTGGGTGTTTAATTGGAGAAAAGTGTCTCATAAAGACTTTCTTGCTTGTAATTGTGATCCTCAGATCTCAGCCTCCTGAAAAGCTGAGATTACAGGGGTGAGCCAACAGCAGCTGCCCTCTACCTCTTACCTTTCACCATGGCCCTCCTGAGACCCAGAAGAATATGTCTCACCAGGCTCACATTTTTTTTTTTTTTTTTTTTTTTTTTGCTGGTCATCGGGCTTGAACCCAGGTCTGGGCATGTTCCTTAGCTTCTTTTGCTCAAGGCTAGCCACAGTGACACTTTTGGCTTTTTCTGTTTCTGTAATTCTGAGGAATCGAACCCAGGGCTTCATGCATGCTAGGTAACCACTTTACCGCTAATCCACATTTGCAGCCCAAGGCTGACTTGTAACAGGAGTTATGATGGTAGGATTTATTGGCTTACCATATTTGGCATAGAAATCGCTGACTATTTCATATCTTTGCCAAGATTTTGGACCAGTTTGTGACTCTGCAGTGAGGAATGATGAATGAGTGAGAGCCACCAGGCCCTAGAGGTCTAGGCTCACATAGTACATAGGGATAGATAATATGGATACAGAACCTTCAAAGACTCCTACAGCCTAGGAACTCTGAGGGCTTGTCCCAGCTTGCCCAAGTTGGGTGGGCTGAGCATGGGCAACCTGCTGAATACCCATCATCCATACATCATCCATCCATACACAGAGACATAGAGTGATTGTCTCCTTTTTGGGGAGGGGGGAAGTTCCCTGTTTGTACTATGAGCCTAGGCCTTGTCCCTGAGCTCATTTTGCTCAAGGGTAGCACTCTGAAACTGGAGCCACAATCCCCCTCATGTTTTTTTTTTTTTCTATTGATCTGTTAGAAATAAGAGTGTTACCGACTTTCCTGCCCTGGCTGAATTCAAAATGGCATTCTGTACATTCTCAGCCTCCTGAGGAGCTAGGATTCCAGGCAGGAGCCATTGACACCTGGATTTCTTTTCTTCTTTTTTTTTTTTTTTAGTTGTGACAATCTGAAATCTTCAAGGAGTCATTCCAATGGTTTGCATTCAAAGTAAACTACACAGGCTTGGAGTTCGAATGCTAGGACTGCCAACCACAAATGGAGGGAGATCCTGACAAACTCATTCCTATTCATGTGAATGCTAATGGAATGTTATAAAAGTAATAATTAAATTTGCAGTTGATTCATGATTCTATTTTAGAATGCCACACAAATATTATTGGATTTATATCTTCCATTTTAGCACCATGGTATGATTCCCCTAATGGACGGATATTAACTAACTTTTAATGATTGCTTTTTTAAGTATTCAACCATGATACTTCATTAAATGGTGGCATAATGTAATAACTAATAATTGGTAATAATATGTATATATATATATATATAATTTAATATCCTCACATTCCCTCTCTCTCTTTCTTTATATATATATATGCATATATATATATGTATGTATATATATATATATATCTTTATACTGAGAGAGAGACACATACACATATACATATCTATAAATGTATATATTGGGCACTACTGTGGCTTGATCAAAGGTCCACAGAATTTCCTGGCAGCTCAGTTTCCTGGAGGCTGGTGTGTTAAGAATGTGACCCCATTTATGGATTGGGCATTGTAGGCACTGAGTTCAAATCCCAGCATGGCCAAAAGTTCATTTGTGGAGTAAGAAGACAATTTGACACATTTTTTTCCTTCTCTGCGAATGTCCTGGGTCTCAGTACGATGTATAATACATATGCAAATATAATCTATGTGATATGATGTAATAAATGAAGTGTTATACGTGTAATAATACTACATAAATAAGAGTAATAAACATCATACGCAGTAAACTCATGTATGTAAATAGATCTCATATACGAATATTATTTTTTTCAGTGCTAAGTCTTGAATTCAGGCTCTAGGAACTGGTCTTAATTTCTTGTCTTCAAGGACGGTGAGCTTCCCCTTCACCCACAATGTCACAGAGTTAACCAGGTCCCAAGTTCAAATCCCAGGCCTGCTAGAAAACTGGTGTAAATTCCAAGCCAGAGCCTTATTCTTATTATTTATTTATTTATCGGCCAAGCACGTGGCTTGAACTTAGGTCTTGGCACCTCTCCCACAATCAACCCTGGGATTTTAGGACCCAAGTTCAAATATTGGGGCGGCAAAAAAAAGAAAAAAAGGAAAAAACAAGGTGAAGGATAAAGTTCAAGTTGATATTGCTTTTTTTCCCCTTTGTATTGTGACCATCCTGGTTCTAAATGACAAGGCCCAGAAAGTGCCTTTGCATTACTCGTGACCTTGCATTGCTGATGTTTGGGGGGCTATTAGGGAAGCCATAGCCAAAACCAGCAACTTGGGCCTGGAGGTCTAATCCCGGGACTTCCACTAATGAATGGTGGGAGGTTCTGAGAAACCCATTCTGATGATATATCCATACAAATGGAATGTTATAAAAGTAACAATTAAATTAGTAGTGTATTGTTTTCATACTATAAAATTTTACACAATTATACTACATTGAATAATTTTCGATTAATACTTTATTATGTATTCAATCATGATAATTAAAAAAGGAAGGAATAATTTAGTTGCCAATAATTAGTAGTAATATGGTATTTGCAATTTCATAATATAGACATCTCTCTTAGTTTATACATATACATCTATCTATCTATCTATCTATCTACCAATCTACACATTTATCTGTTTATACACTTGTCACTCCTGGGGCTCAGTGGTAGCCTGCTCCCCTAGTGCATACAAAGCCCTGGGTTCAATTCCTCGCTACCACATGCACAGAAAAATCCGGAATTTGTGCTGTCGCTCAAGCAGTGAGCACTAGCTTTGAGCATAAAAGCTTAGAGACTGTGTCTAGACCCTTACACAAGACCCAAGACTGGCACCAAAAATAAAAAAAAAAAAATAAAAGAATGGTCTGACCGCAAAGATATAAGGATAGGACTGCAAATATCTCATCACAGAGCAAGCTGGGAGTCTGGTGCTGACAGCTGCTATCTAATCTGACTTAGCCAGAGGTAAACTGCTGCAACCCAGCTCCATGGAATCAGATGCTGCTGGCCACTCACCCCTATCATCCAAGATAGTCCAGGGATGAGATCTGACACTGGTGGCTTTAGAACCCAGTCCTGGCAGGAAGTCTGTGAAACTGAGCTGTGGCTCAAAGTTTTAGAGCTCTAGCCTTGAGCTAAAGGTCTTAGGACAGTAGCCCCAAACTTTGAGTGCAATCCCCATGGCTAACTCCCCCCTAAAACAACTCCACCCCTTTCAACCATTAGATGTGAACTTTGTGCAGTTTGTGACGTGTTTCTGGAAAAATGGTAATACTGATGAAAACACCCTAATTCTAATGACAGCTTGTGGGATACAGCTATGTGATGAGTCCTTCTTGAGCTGTTGTGTGCTGAGTCCTTCATGGGGTGCATTCTTTCATCTGGTCCTTGTAAAAGCTCCACAAGTAAGATGATTGTGCAAATGAGAAAGTTGAGGCTCAGATATGTCCCCATGTCAGGGCCAAAATTATGTAAGTACTGAAATCTAGTGACTTGTCTCCTACTGACAATCGGTTTGGTTAAGTTTTCTTGGTCATAAATATTGAACGCAGGGCACTGACCTTTCCTTGTTGGGTTCATGGCTAGTGACCTATCACGTGGAGTCAAGGACCCTAAGCATCTGTAGCTGTGGTCTGTCATCCTGCCTACTCAGGAAGCTGAGATCTGACAATTTGGGTTCAAACTATCTCGGACACAAAAGGTCCCATGAGACTATTATCTCTTACTCACCATTTAGCAATTTGAAATGGAAGCCAGGTGCCACAGACTCACTCCTGTCATCCTAGCTGCTCAGGAGGCAGAGAGCTGAGGATCAGGGTCCAAACCAGCCTGAGCAGGAAATTCCTTGAGATGGTTATCTACAGTGAACCACCAGAAAGCCTGAAGGGGTGTGTAGCTCAAGGGGTAGAGTGCTAGACTTGAGCTGAAGTGCTCAGAGACAGCACCCAGGCCCAGATTTCAACTCCTCCAACTTACAAGAAAAGAAAGCAAGAAACTTGAAATGGAGTGCTGAGAATGTGTCGTAGGGGTAGAGTGCTTTGCATATATGAAACCCTGTGTTTGAATCCTCAGTACCACATCCCTAGAAAAAAAGCCTGAAGTGTCTCTGTGACTCAAGTGGGAGAGTGCTATCTTCGTACAGGAGAAACTCAGGTATAGTGCTCAGGTCCTGAGTTCAATCTCCAGGACTGCTTTATGCGCGTAGGCACACACACACACACACACACACACACACAAACACACACACACACACACATGAAGATAACAGAAGAGAAGCTGTGACTCCAAATGGTTAAGGAAAGTGCTTCTGCTCTGAGCTCATGATTAGCACCCTGGTCCTGTGTTCGACCGCAAAACCTAGCCACCCAGGGCCCAACTAGGAGAGGTCAAAGTTTTCAAAACCTGATGAGCTTCACCAGCCCTAGATGACCAGAAATGTTGTGATATTACACATGTACTTAGATTTAGCAAGCTTCTGGAAAACTAGGGATGTACCATTGCCAATAATGAATCATTTCATTAGGTTCAGCTCCCTAGTTGTCTGCCAGAAGGACTCTTGATTATTATTTGTTTCAACACAGGGACATAGTCTAACAAAGACAGGATAAGTGCAGGGAACTTGGCCTGCCACGGGAGGTGGAACAAATGAAGGTTTCCTGTCAAAAGAGAGCACTGGGAGAGAAAGAGCTTGAGTTACAAAGAGGCCTTTTTCTCCAGGACTTCAGAGCCCACCCACATTCATCCTCATTAATTGCCCCTGGATGAATTGTTTGTTTCGCAGCAGTACAGGAGTGAGGCTTTTTGTCTGCCTGTTCCAACAATGAGGCAGATATCCTCCAGCAGCCTGGGGTAACCCTCGGCTTCACTGGGAACAGTGAGGAGAGCCTCTGAACATACACTGTCTTGAAAGCACTCTCTGGCCTATGAAATCATTCTATTAAAAGCAAATTTCCTAGCTGGGTGCCTTTCTTCATAGAGACTGGATGTTCACCAATAGAAATACATGCATGCATACACAGACACATGGAATTACTGGCTCTATTTTTGTGTGGCAGATCCTGAGGCTTGAACGTTAGCCTAGACATTTTCCTTGAACTGAGTTTGCTCAAGGAAGCATTTTATTGTGTCTTAAACCATGATTACCCTAGGATAGGGTGCAGCTTTTACACCCACAGATGATCCAGGGATCCTAGGGCCCGAGTTCAACTCCCAGCACTGGCAAAAAACCATCAAACCAACACAAACAGAGAAGGAAAAAACCAGGAAGTTTTACACAACCGTTTTACCTTTGTTTCCTTTGCACTTGACCATCCTGGGTCTCAGTGACTCAGCTTGAAAATTGAAAATTGAACGTGACCTTGCATAGCTGAAGGCTGGTGGGCTGTCATTGAAGCCTGAGCCCAACCCACACACCTAGACCCTGAGTTGGATCCTGGGACTGGCACCTACTCACTGCTGAAGATCCTAAGATAATCATTCCTATGTTAAGGAACACTAATAGAATGTTTAAAATGTCCTAATTGAATTACCAATTAGCTAGTCATTCTAGTATAAGATTGTCTGCAATAAATACAGGCCATTGATTAATTTAATACTTTATTGTCTTCTATTGTGATTAATTAATGGAGGCATAATTTTAGACCAAATAATTTGTAGTAATAGAATATATAAAAATAAGATATAGACATCAATCTTTATATAGAGTTATACAATATAATCTACATAAATACCTATCTGTCTCTGTATACATTTATAGATGCATATACATATGTAAATACACACACACTTCAATCTACACATCTATATGTTTATATATTGGCCACTCCTAGGGCTTGATCTCAGGTCCTCAAATTAGCCCAACAACTTCACTTGCATCAGACTGGTGGGCTAATATTGACCATTCATGAAGTGGGCCTTCTAGGCCCTGAGTTCAAATCATAGAACTGCTTAAAACTTAATCCTGGTGGAAGAAGCCAACAGTCTCACTTATTTTCCTTATTGGTGAAAATCCTGGGTCTCAGGAATGATGTATAATATATTGGCAAATCTATATCCTCTGTAATAGGATGTAAAAAATGTTATTATATGTGTAATTATACTAACTAAAATACATAATAAATAAATAAAACACAAAATAAAATGAATAACTACACTAACTGCAATATGCAGTAAACATGTGCATGTAAATATAAACCATAGATTTAAAATGTATATGAATGCTAGGACTAATTCAGGCCCTGGAAACAGGCCTGACTTTCTTGACTTCCAGCATGGTGAGCTTCCCTTTCCCCCACTATGCTGCAGATTTACCCAGACCCTGAGTTCAAATCCCAGTTCTGACAGAAAAAAATGGCATGAATTCCAAGCCTCAAAATTATAAAAATATTTTTAATGTATGAATATATGTATGTATGTATGTATGTATGTATGTATGTATGTATGTATGTATGTATGTATGTATGTATATATGTATGTATGTATGTATGTTTATATGTTTTTATTTTGTCAAGGACAGGTCTTGAACTCAGGTCGTGGCAAAACTGCCTCAGCTTCGATCACTCTAGGCTAGGGTGCAGCCACTGGACCCACAGCCAAACCTGGATCCTGGGCCCCAAAGGCTGACAGGAAAAAAGTATAAAACGACACAGGCAAAAAAAAAAAAAACAAAAAACAAAAACAGCAACTTGTAGATAGCTGCAGGTTTTACATTTGCTTTCTTTGCAAGGTGACCTTTCTGGGTTTGAATAACCTGGCTGAAAAGTGTTGGTAACCTGGCATATCTGAAGGCTTGCGGGATTCCAGGGAAGCCACAGGTCAACATAAGAACATAGGCCCTGGGTTTGAAGCCAGGTCCTGACCTCTACCAATGGAGGGAGATCCTAAGGGTCTCATTCCTATTCATAGCAATACCATTGGAAGGTTGTGAATGTCAAGGTTGAATTAGTTGTTCCTGAATGATACCACTATAAAATTAGAGTGATTTTAGGAGGCCAATGGATTTTAATGAATATTTTTGACACATTAAAACAATACTATTAATTAAATGGACACAATAATTCCAGGAAAGTGATTGATTTAATTAATAATTCATTAAGGATGAGAACAATATTAATTACATGGAGGCACAATAAATACCTAAGATTTGGTAGGAATGTAGCATATATCACTGAATATTGTATAGATATCTCTGGCACTCTATAAAGATCTATCTTTATTTGTGTACTACCATCTTCATGTCAATCTGTTCTTGTTTTGTCAACTCCTCGGGCTCGATCTTAGGTGATGGGAACTACTTGTCAGCTCAGTGTGCACCAGGCTGGCGTGCTGACAATCACCCATTTATTTATTGAGCCTTGTAGGCTGTGAGTTCAGATGCCAGCGCTCACAAAAATTGAATCTTGGAGTAAGAAGCCCATGGTGACACATTTTCCTTTCTTGTGAAACTCCTGGGTGTCAGGTGTGAAGTTTCTTACATAGGCAAATCTGTATCCTCTGTAATAAATGTAATAAATATTCCATGTATAATAACAGTCAATAAAATAAATGGTAAATAGATGAATAAAACAACAAATTAAATGAATAACTACACTAAGCACAATATGGCATCAGCATATAGGGCTCGATCTCAGGGCCTGGGAACTGCCTGGCAGCTGAATTGGCTAGAGGCTGCTGCACTGAAAATCAACCATTCATGAAATTCTAGGCCCTGAGTTTAGATCCCAGCACTGCCAAAAATGTAATCTTGGAGTGAGAAGCCGAGAATGACACGTTTTCTTTCTCTTTGAAAGTGCTCGGTGTCAGGTAGGATGTATAATTCGGGTGCAAATCTATATGCTATGTAATAGGATGTCATAGGTGGAATAATTGTCACTACAACAAATGATGAAAGGTTGAATTTGTGTATCTTTGTAAATAAAATTAGATGCAATAATCATAGAATGTGTATTAAGTTTTATTAATATTTTATTAAGCATTAAGAGAATAAAAATTGCATGGAGTCCTAATTAAATACCTATTATTTGGTAGTAACACATGATGCATAATTTAATTATATATAGATATCTGTCTTATTCTATAAAATATGTAAATATATGTATGTATATATGTACACATATGATAATAACAGGATACTGAGTAATTATAATTAATGCTTTATTAATTGTTCTACTGGAACACATCATTAAGTGGAGACATAATTTAATATCTAGTAATTGGCAGTAATATCTATAAGTTAATAATATAGGGATATCTCTGTTTTTGTGTACATAATATTTATATACAGCAATCTCTATCTATTTATACCTAGTTCACTCCTGGTGCTCGGTAGTTGAGTGCTTTCCTAGTAAGCAGGAAGCCCTGGGTTCAATTCCTCAGTTCCACATAAACAGAAAATCCAGAAGTTCTGCTGTCATTCAATCAATTGAGTGCTAGCCTTGAGCACAAATGCTTAGGGTTAGTGTCTAAGCCCTTACTAAAGGCCCAGGACTGCTGCAAAAAAAGGTAGAATGTTCTAACTGCAAGTATAGAAGGTCAGGAGTTCAAATACATCACCACAGAGCAAGCTAGGAGTCTGGCGCTGACAGCTGCCACCTAACCTGACTTAGCCAGATGTAAACAGCTGCAACCCAGCTCCAAGAAAACAGACGCTGCTGGTTTACCTCTGTCATCCTGGCTGCTAGGGGGCTTTAAAAACCAGCCCTGACAGGAAGTCTTTGAGACTCCTGGAAATGTGGCTCAAAGTGGTAGATCTCTAGCTTTGAGCAAATGGTATTAGAACAGTATCCCCATGCATTGAGTACAAGCCCCACTGGTAATCCTCCCAAAAAACTACCCCACTACACCAGTAGATTTGAACTTGTATGGTTTATGAAATGTTCCTCAAAGAATGGTGATACTGATGAAAGCACCCTAATTCTAATGACAGCTTGTTTAATAGAGCTATGTCCTGAATCCTTCATAGGGTACAGTGTGCTGAGTCCTGCATTGGGTGCTGTGTGCTGAGTCTTTCATGTGTTGCTGTGTGCTTATCCTTCAAAGAGTGTCATGTACTGTGTCCTTCACAGGGTGCATTCTTTAATCTGGTCCTTGTAAGTGCTCTACAATTGAGATGATTATGCAGACAAGAATATTGAGGCTCAGATATGTCCCCATAGCAGGGACAAAATTTTGTATTACCAAAGAGTGGGTGAGTTCTCTCCTGCAGACAAATGTTTCGTTTTGTTTTTTCTCAGACATGAATCTTGAAATTGCAGCCTCAGCACTGACCCTTACCTCTTGGGCTCATGGATAGCACTCCACCACGTGAAGCCTAGGACCCCCTTGCAGCAGAGTGCCATGGCCTAGGGGTGGATAGCTGAGTTCTATCATCCTGCCTTCTCAGTAAGCTGAGATCTGAGGATCAGGGTTCCAAACTATTCCAAACAAAAAAGGTCCCATGAGATTATATCTCCAATTCACCACTAAGAAAACTGAAGTGGAAGCTGGGTGCTTGTGGCTCATACCAGTTATCCTAGCTACTCAGGAGGATAAGATCTGAAGATCATGGTTCAAAGCTAGCCTGGGCAAGAAAATCCTTGAGATATTTAGTGCCAATGAACCACCAGAAAACCTGAAGTGGCCTCTGGCTCAAATGGTAAGGCACAAGACTTTAGCTGAAGAACTCAAGGACAGCACCCAGGCCCAGAATACAACTCCTACAACCAACAACAACAACAACAACAAAAAGACAAACACAAACTAAAAAACCTGAAGTAGAGGGCTGAGAATGTGCCTTAGGGGTACAGTGCTTTGTATATATGAAACCCTGGGCTTGATTTCTCAGTACCACATTACCAGGAAAAAGCCTGAACTGGCTCTGTGTCTCAAGTGGGCAAGGGCCATCCTTATACAAGAGAAACTAGGTACAGTGTTCAAGTCCTGAGTTCAAACTCCAGGACTAATGTATTCACACACACACACACACACACACACACACACACACACACACACACACACACACACACACACACACACACAAAGCAGAAGTGAGGCTGTGACACAAAATGGTAAAGCACTAGACTTCTGCTTTGATCTCATGGTCAGCCCCCAAGCCCTGTGTTCACAATCAAACCTAGCCAACCACGAGAGATGTCAAGTAGGAGATGTCAAAGGTTTCAAAACCAGATGAGCTTCACCAGCCCCATATGACAGGAAGTATTTTGATATCTGACATGTGCTTGGATTTCCCAAGCTTCAAGAAACCTAGGAGAGGTATCATAGGCTCATCATCATCTGCAATGAAACATTTCCTTAAGTTCATTGCCCTAGTTGTGTTCCTGAAGGACTCCTGAATTACATTTAGCATTGTATATGAACACCAGAACATAGCCTCACAAATACAGAATAAGTGCAGGGAACTTGGCCTGCCATGGGAGGTGACACAGATGAAGGCTTCCTGTCAAATCAGAGCACTGGGGTGAGAGAGAGCTTGGAGTACAAAGAGGCCTTTTTCTCCTTACCTTCAGAGCCTGCCCACACTCATCCACACTAATTGGCCTGGATGGAATTGTTTGTTACATAGCTGTACAGGAGTGAGCCCTTTAGCCTGCCTGTTTAGACAATGTGAAAGGCTTCTTCCAACAGGCCTGGGGTGCAGAGAAACCCTCAAGCTACACTGGGCCCCGTGAGGGGAGCCCCAGAACATACATTGTCATGAAAGCCATCTCTGTGCTATAAAATCATTGTATTGAAAACAAATTTCCTAGCTTGGTGCCATTCACAACAGCTACTCTGGAGATTCCCCTATAGGAATTCATCCATACATACACAAAGACTTGGAGGAACAGGATCTTTTGGTGGGGCATGTCCTGGGGTTGAACTATGAGCCTAGGGGTTGTCCCTGTGCTCCTTTTGCTCCAGGGTAGCTCATTACCCTTGAATCACAGTCCCACTTCTGGGTTTTTTCTGTGATTTCTTAGAAATAAGCATGTCAAGGACTTTCCTGCCTGGGCTGGATTCAAACTGATAATCTCTACATCTCATCCATCTGAGGAGCTGGGATTATAGTCAGCAGAAGTGGCACCTGCCTTTCTTTTCTTCTTCAATTTTTAATCTGGACAATCTGACTTCTTCACAGGGTCATTCCAATGGTTTGAATTTATAAGTAAACTACCCAATGTTCTTTATAGCTGCTTTTTCTGAGAAGGATTCGCTATCCTCATCTTCCTCTCTGGTAACAGGTTAGAAGCCAAAAGTGAGAAATGAGTGTCAGGATTTGGGAGCTAAGGTCCACAGTTCATGCCAGCTCTGTCACTTAGCTTTGAGCGGCAGTGAATTTACTGTCTCTGGATAAGAGGACCAAAAGCTGCAGTGATTCTCCTATTGTCTTCATTGGTCCTTTTGCCTATAAAATGATGTAATAGTTATGAGTGTTATGTGTCTCCAATCTTAAATATCTATAATACACTAGAAACATCTTCATGTTTCTGTTTTTCTCTAGTACTTCCCGAGATTTAGACTAAGGTTTTGTGTAGAGTGGCTCCTTGGCGAATCCCTAAGGAAAGGTGCTTGAAATATCTTCAGGAGATCGCCATCCAAAGCCATCCCAAGCAGAAAAGTCTGTGAGATTCTTATCTCCACTAAACTAAAAGTGGAGCAGTGTCCCAGATAGTAGAGCTTCAGCTTTGAGACAGCCGAGCAGGAAATACAGGCCAGACCAGGCAAGCCTGGGTGGTACTTATATCCAATTAATGACCAGATGGCTGGAAGTGGAGCTGTGGCGGTGGTATAGCCTCAGCCTTGAGCAAAACATCTGAGGAATACATGAGGCCTTGACTTTAGGCCCTGGGATGGCCATAAAAATTAAAAAAGAGAATGTCATGTTATGTATCAGTGCTCTAACTACTTATGTGTGTATATTACCTCCCTGAGGGCAAACAGATCACATGCAATGCTTCTGCTTTTATTTACTGATTGATTTTTCAGATATGCTTGTTGCACATACCACATCATTCTCTTCATTTCACGCCCATCGATTTTCTCTTCTAGGGTTCCAGGCTTGTGTCCTTATATGATGCACTTAAACTCTCAGCAGCCTTTATTTATATTTCATTATGAGGCCAATGCCGGTATAGTCACAAATCAGGTAGGGTAAGAGAAGGTTAGGTTTCATTGAAATATTCAGAAAATTAAACTTGGAGTTGTAAGATGGTGGCATACTTATGTAAAAACTTCCACTAAGGAAAAGATGAGGGGGCTGGGAATGTGGATTAGTGAGAGAGTGCTTGCCTAGCATGCAAGAAGCCCTGGGTTTGATTCCTCAGTACCTCTCACACACAAAACACAAATATTCATGCTGTGACTCAAGTAGCGCAGTGCTAGAGACAGTGCCCAGGCCTTGAGATCAACTCAAGAACTGGCAAAGAGATAGCTAGCTAGGTAGGTAGGTATGTAGGTAGAGAGATGGATGGATAGATAGATAGATAGATAGATAGATAGATAGATAGATAGATAGATAGATAGATAGATAGATAGATAGATAGATAGATAGATAGATAGATAGATAGATAGATAGATAGATAGATAGATAGATAGATAGATAGATAGATAGATAGATGAATATGGTCTTGGAATTCATGAGAGAGAAGGGAACAAGTCCCAGTCATGAGGTCTTCTGCAGTTTGCCGGGACCCAGCATCGCCTTCACACAAACACAGAGCAGGAAGACTGTCTCGGTCCCACTTCTCAGGCAGCTGAAGACACCAAAGCCAAGAGGGAAGAGCCAGGTTCTAAGTCAGGTGCTTGGAGATAGTAGAGAAAGGGCCCTGCCTATCCTTGGACTGAGTATTTGAATTAATTATATGGAGAATGAAGGAAGGAGAATGGACTGGCAGAGTAGAAGAAGGGCCTTCAAATCTGACAGAGAATCAAAAACCCACTTGCTAAGATCAGAAAGCAGGGTTTTTGTATTCTGTTCCTCCCCTCTCCCCCAATATATTGGCTCTCTATTGTTAACCTAAAGATAGCCTGAGTCTCCCTTCACCTGAGAGAGGAAGGTTAATTAGTCATTGTTTGAAGAGGATGAGAAAAGCCTAACCCTGGTGTAACTCTAACAAATGTACCAGGTTTCCCCACATCTTTTTCTCAAGGCTGGCACCCTACCACTTGAGCCAATCCACAGTTTCTGGCTTTTCCTTTGTGTGTGGCACTGAGGATTCAAATCCAGGCATTCATGCATGCTGAGCTAGTTCTCTACCACTAAGCCACATTTCTAGCCCCACCCTTACAATTTTATCCCTCAATTTGCATCTGAGTATAAATCATTTAAAGAAATCTCTATAGGAAGGTGTCTGAAGACACAGAAGACAAAGCTCATACTTGGGAGAGACTCTAAACATGTGAAGACCATGACAGTGCTTCCATTTAATTATCATGTTTCAACACTAAAAAGTATTAATGAAAAATGAGTAAATGTCCTATATTATTAATTTTTTGCTGTATAATATTTTTATTGTGAAAATACTGTGCACAGGGGTTACAATTGCATCGGCAAAATAATGAGTACATTTCTTATCAAGCATTGTAGCCTCCTCCTTTGTTTCCCCTTCCCATACTTTCCCATCGTCCCCCCTGCCACTCCACCAAATCCTCCCCCTGCACCATCATTGTTAAGTATGTTTTCAACAAAAGGACTTGTGCATCTCATTGTTGCAGTGGGTCCACCTATATCCGTATTTGAACGATTTCTTTTTTCTTTCCCCTCCACAAAGTACACGGATATCAAATACAGTGAAATCAGGGGTTATACCGTGGGAAGGGACATACAAAGCAACAAAGAAATAATCTTATAAATGTGTTAGAAACAATAGCATGAAAGAAAAAAAACATTTGAATACATATCTTAGAGTTCATTTCCCTAACATCAACTTATCTGACCTTTTCTGCTTGACTCAGATATATACTTATTATTGCAGATAAGAGAAACCATGGGACCTATGCTTCTTTGGGCTTGACTTACTTCACTTAATATATTTCCTAACAAATGGGGCACTGTCATTCTGTCTGATAGAGGCATAGAATTACATTGTGCATATGTAACACATTTTATTGATCTATTCATCAACTGAGGGGCATCTGGGCTGATTCCATATCATAGCTATGGTAAATAATGCAGCAATAAACGTAGCTGTGCTGGTAGCTTTAGTGTGGTCTTGTTTTGAACATTTGGGTACATGCCCCAAAGTGGGATTGCTGGGTCATAGGTGAGTTCTATGTGTCTTTTGAGGAAAATCCATACTACTTTCCAAAGTGCTTGAACATGTTCACAAACCCAACAACAATGCAGTAAGATTCCCTTCTGTCCACATCCCCTCCAGCATCTGTTGTTATTAGAGTTCTTGATTACTGCCATTCTAACTGTGGTAAGGTGGTATCTCAATGTTTTTTTGATTTGCATTTCTTTTATGTCAAGGGAGGTTGAGCATTTCTTCATGTGTTTATTGGACATCCTTCTTTCCTCTTCAGAGAAGTTTCTCTTTAAGTCTTTAGCCCACTTATTTATTGGGCAGTTGTTTTTTCAAGATTTGTTATTGGGGGATTTAAGTTTTTGAGTTCCAGGTACATTTTAGATATGAGACCCTTGTCGGGTGTATGGCTAGTGAAGATCTTCTCACAATGAGTGGGCTTCCTATTAATCTTGATTGCTATGTCCTTTGCTATGCGGAAGATCTGCAATTTCATGCGACCACATTTGTCCAAACTTGCTTTGATTTGTTGTGTTTCTGGGTCTTTATTAAGAAAATTTCGCCCTGTGCCAAGGAGACCTAGGGTTTCTCCTATTCTATCCTGTAATGTTTTCAGAGTGTCTGCTTTGACTCTGAAGTCTTTGATCCATTTGGAATTGATTCTGGTGCAGGGTGATATATAAGGACCTAGCTTTAGTTTTCTACAAGTAGTTAACCAATTTTGCCGGCACCATTTACTGAAGAGGATATCTTCTTCCATTATATTTTTTGAGCTCCCTTATCAAAGATTAGATGGCCACAGGTCTGTGCATTCATTTCTGGGTTTTCAATTCTATTCCATTGGTCTTGAGTTCTGTTCTTGTGCAAGTACCAAGCTGTTTTGATTTCTATGGCTTCGTAGTAGAGTTTGAAATTTGGCATTGGTATGCCTCCAGCACTGTTCTTTCTGTTGAGAATTGTTTTTGCCATTTGGGGTCTTTAATTATTCCATATGAATTTTTGTATTGCATCTTCTATTTCCTTGAAGAATGAGGTTGGAATATTGATAGGTATCACATTGAATTTGCAGATAGCCTTGGGAAGTATTGCCATTTTCACGATGTTGATCTTCCCAATCCAGGACCATGGGAATTTTTGAAATTTTGAAGTTCTGTTTTGATTTCCTTTTTCAGGTTTTTAAAATTTTCATTGTAGAGGTCCTTCACTTCTTGGTTAAGTTAATTCCTAAGCATTTTAATTTTGAGTGGCTATTATGAATGGAGTTGCTTTCCTAATTTCAGCCACACTTTTCTCATTGTTGGCATACAGAAAAGCCATTGATTTTTGAGGGTTAGTTTTGAATCAGCTGGAGTAATTTGGGAATGGGGTCTGTGGCATTCTTTAAATACAAGATCATGTCATCTGCAATGAGGTAGCGTTTTACTTCTTCTTTCCCTATTTGGATCCTCTTTATGTTTGCATCTTGTCTTATTGCTGCAGCTAGGCATTCTAATACTAGATTGAAGAGAAGTGGAGAGAGTGGACAACCTTGTCTCATTCCTGAGTTAAGAGAAAATGGCCTTAGTTTTTCACCATTAAGTAAAATGCTAGCTGTAGGTTTGTCATATACAGCCTTTATTGTATTGAGGAATGTTTCATGAATTCCTAATTTTTCCATAACTTTCATTATAAAGGGGTGTTGAATCTTGTCAAATGCTTTTTCTGCATCTATTGAGATAACCATGTGGTTCTTATCCCTGCTCCTGTTGATGTGATGAATTATATGATGTGATGAATTTGATTTCCGTATATTGAACCAGTTTTGCATCCCTGAAATAATCCTGTTTGATCATGGTTTATGATTTTTTGGATAAATTGTTGAAGTCGATTGGCAAAAATTTTGTTGAGAAGTTTTTCATGAATGAAATGAGTCTATACTTCTCTTTCTTTGATGAGTTCCTGCCTGGTTTTGGATGAGGGTTATGATAGCTTCATAGAATGAGTTCGGTAGTGAACTTTCTCTTTCAATTTCATTGAAGAGTTGGAGGAGTATTGGTGTGAGCTCTGCTTTTAATGCCTTGTAGAATTCTGCTGTTAATCCATCTGTTCCTGGGCTTTTCTTAGATGGGAGGTGTCTTATTTCTGTTTCTATTTCAATGCTTCCTATGGGCCTGTTAAAATGGTTTGACTCATCTTGGTTTAGTTTTGGCATGTCAGTATTTGCTAGGAAAAGGTCCATTTCTGCTAAGTTCTCAAACTTATTAGCATAAAGTTTTGAGAAGTATTCCCTTATAATGTTTTGAATCTTGGTTGTTTCTGTGCTGATGTACCCATTCTCATCTCTGAGTTTATTCATTTGTGTGTGTTCTCTTCTTTTACTGATAAGATTTGCTAAGGGTCTGTTAATTTTGTTAATTTTTTCTAAGAACCAACTCGGTTTTGTTGATTCTTTCTATGGTTTATTTGGATACTAATTCATTTAATTCTGATTTAATTTTAGTTATTTCTTTCCATCAACTGGATTGCGGTTTTTCTTGCTGCTCTTTTTCAATGAGGCTCACATATCTCATTAAATTGTTGATTTCAGATCTCTCCAATTTGTTGATGTAGGAACGCAGAGCTCTAAACTTGACTCTGAGTACTGCCTTTGATGTGTCCCAGATGAGGTGATAATTTGTGTGATCATTTTTGTTGAATATCATGAACTTTTGCATTTTCTTTCTAATCTCTTCCATGACCCACTCGTGATTCAGCAGTGTGTTGTTCAACCTCCATGTGTTACAGGACATTCTTTGATGGCTTTTGGTGTTGAGCTCTAATTTTATTCCATTGTGGTCTGAAAGAATGCAAGGAATGACTTCAATCTTTCTGAATTTGGACAAGTTTGCTTTGTGGCCTAAAATGTGATCTATTTTTGAAAATGTTCCATGTGTTGCTGAGAAAACCGTGTATTCTGATGTTTCTGGGTGAAATATTTGATAGATGTCTATTAAATCTATTTCATCTATGCAGGTGTTTAGATCTGCGATTTCTCTGTTGAGTTTTTGCCAAGTTGATAGAAATGTTCTTCAAATAGCTGAAAGATGTGACACTTCAGCTTGAGGAAAAGACCAGAAGTTTCGATGACCTGGAGCAAGTGAACACAGAATTTCACGAGAAGCTGGAAGTGCTCTGGACACAGAAGAGTAACAGGAAATACAGAATCTGCAAGTTCCAACAAGTGCTGGTGGGGTGTGGGTACTGACGAGATTATTGGGCTACCTGAGCTGGATGGTGAACTAAGCAAATCTGGAGAGAGACACCTTCACGGAGGACCTGAGCATTGACAGTTCTGCATGGAAGGCGGAGCTTCCTTGGCTCACCGACCAGGTGAACCAACTGATAAAGGAGGAGTGAAGGATGAGGCAGGTGCTGGACCTAGAGAATGAACTGGGGGAACTGAGGATGAAGCTGGCAGAGCCATCTCAGGCTGAGCCGCAGTTGCAGGCCCAGGCCTACCACAAGCAAATTGAGTTGAAAAACCTGGAGAAACAACTTCACATCCAGGTCAAGGAAAACCAGAGGCTCTGTCTCCAGAATGCGGAGCAGCAGGAGCAACTACAGAGACTGGAGGAAAAGGGCAAGGATTGTCAGGAGATCCTCGAGACCACACGATGCACATGTGTGTGCAACCCATAGCAAGAGGAACAGCTGGCTCTGCTGTGGGATGCTCTCCACAGGGTAAGCGGTGAGAAGGAGGAGCTCACCAGCATCCTGGACTCAGAGCAGCAGGTGAAGAAACATCTGTGGAAATAGCTAGTCCACTCAGAGGAGAAGATAGACGAATGTAAAGAGGTGGCTGAGAGAGAGAGAGAAAGCCAAGCAGCTTGGGAGTTGCAGGAGTGGCAGGAGCAGTCCCTGGCCCAGCTGCAGGAGCTCAGAGCCAACTGTGAGCAACACATTGCCTCCAATGAGTGGCTGAACTCTGAGGAGTCCCTGCAATAGACCCTGTAGAGGCAGATCCAGCTGCTGGAGCAACTGAAGCAAGTGCAGGACCCAACCAACTGGGGGACCAGGTGGTGCCCCCAAAGTGGCAGGACACTTTTAAGTGCCTGGAAGTGACCAGACCACAGGAGGAGAGCCTGCAGGCCCAGCTGAGCTTCCTGGCTTTCCCTGGGGAGAGGAAGCTGTGAGCCCTGGAGAAGCAAAAGTTAAGGAGGTGACTTCTCCCAACATGACCATCACAGAAGATGGAGACATGCTCCAAACCTAGAGTGACATGGCTCTGCGAGCACTCTCAGAGGCTGAGATCCACAGGGGGAAACTCTTGCTGCAGGAGTGGCAGCCCCACTGCAGGCGCCCTGCCAACACAGCAACTCAGTGCAAGATAGAGGTGGAGCCACAAGCCTCCCGCCCCATGAGCTGTTTCCACAGCAGGCATGAGGATTGGAAGTGGGACACGTGGGCATCCGAGAGGAAAACCTGTTGAGTCCATGACCTGCATGATGAGGTGGATTTCCATAGTCCAGCGGATTAACTCCACCATTGGTGCAGCCAGCTGTTAGCACACATTTGCACCATAGAGGAGTCCTTCATGGTGTGTAAAGAGCACATGTTAGTCCTGGATGAGCTGTGTTTGGAGAAAGCCAAGCATATGTGCCGGCTCTCCCAGAAGATGGAGGAGAAGAGAGAGCTGCGAGAGCTGCTGTTGCTCCTCACAGGGGAAGGTGCTGACAGAATGCTCCAGATGCCTGCACAGCCTGAGCCCCCTGCCACCACCAACCTTTCAGACACCTCAGGCTTTGGAGTGGGCAAAATGAAGATGGAGCAGAAAGGTTTTGAAGAATTGCAACTTCAAGACAGCTTGGAAACTGCCAAAGGAGATGTCGAGGTTCCTGACCACATAGAGGATTCCCCCACGGAGCACTATCTGTGGCAAATGCCCCACACCCAGAGCAGCCTCCAACTCGAGGGCTTGGGCAAGGAGTCCTCCCTCCCTTTCTTCTGTAGACTCATGTGACATAATGGCTCTCAAAAGCCTCAGCAGCCACTGAAGTAGGTTGCCAGTTGGCCTTCTCTCAGGCCTCCATCTGCCAGGTGATGGGAAGGGTAAACTGCGGGTGGGGTAGGGCAGAGGCTCCCAGGAGGTGGCCCAAATTCAAGGGACAGCTAATGTCCCATTGATGGCCATGGAAGAGGTCCATATTATGCTTATCACAAAGAATAATTTGTTTTCAAAGGGAAAAAATCCTCCAACAAAGATTTGTTCTTCCAGTCCTGGGGCTTGAACTCAGTGGCTGGCCACTGTCCCTGAGCTCTTTTTGATCAAGGCTGTTGCTCTACCAGTTGAGCGCCACTTCTCCTTCCAGCTTTTTCTGTGTGGAATCAAACCCAGGGATTCAGGCATGCTAGGCAATCACTCTACAACTAAGACACATTCTGAGCTAGGATGATCCCCTGTCCTCCCAAACCCATATGGCCATTCCACTGATAAATAAGAAGTAGGGGCTAGGATGACTATGAAGCCCAAGTCTGGTTCACACAGAAATATTCCTCTGCCCCCTCTTCCTACACCCTTAGTTGAAGTTTCTCTTCTACCATTGAGGGATGAGAGAGGGAGAGGGGAGTCCTAAGAGAGGAGTACAAACAACAGTGCCCTCCTGAGCCCCACATCCTTCCCCACACAAGTGGTTCTCCAGATTCCAATATTACCTGACTCAATGTTGAGTCTACACTGACTCCCCATCCCTGCAAGGCTCAGGATGAAATAAAGGTCAGTCCTGGCCTCAGCCCACACTTAGGGTGGAAGGTCTTAGTCCCAGACCCACTTCCACCTCTGACTGCGCTTGTTAGCCTGGACCACCACCAATCACCACTATGTTGGCGGTGATGACCTCAGAGATGGATTCCAGGAAGGAGGTCTATGACAAAGAGCAGAAACAGCAGGGTGAGCAGGGCAGAAGGAAGCGGGGTGATTGCTCTGGGATCATCCTCCTTGAAGCCCTCCCGTCCAGCAAAGGCCAGGGGGTGAGACTAGATGGAGGAGCATGGGACTAAAGGAGGTACTGCTGTGTCTTGGAGCACTTGAAAATTCCAATTACATTTGGCCCATGCTAATCCCAAAGCCAACATGCAATACCTCTCCTTATTGTTGTTGGCTGTGAGCATTGTCCCTGAGCTCTTTTTCTTGAGGCTAGCACTCATCACTTGAGCCACAGGGCTACTTGTTGTTTCTGATGGTTTATCGAGGATAAGAGTTTCACACACTTTCCTGCCCATGCTGGCTTGGAACCATAATGCTCCAGATCTCAGCTTCCTGAGTAGCTTGGATGACAGGAGTGAGCTACAAGTGCCCAGCATGTGATACCATTTGAAGGCTTCTTGGCCAGTCTGTAAAAGGAGCCCCAAAGGGCCTGGATAGACCTTGACCCAACCAAGGAGCTGGGATGGGGGAAGGCTGACCTTCTATTCATTCATCCATTCTGTTCCCTAAAATCAAAGATGCCAGGTGGTGGTGTATGCATCAAACTCTTAGGCCAAAAAGCACCAGGCTTAGTGAGGAAAAGGTAGAGAATACCTAAAGATTGCTGTGTAGAAATCTTTGATTTTGCCTGCATGTGGGGTGTGTGTGTGTGTGTGTGTGTGTGTGTGTGTGTGTGTGTGAGAGAGAGAGAGAGAGAGAGAGAGAGAGAGAGAGACAGAGACAGAGACAGAGACAGAGAGAGACAGAGAGAGACAGAGAGAGGGAACTCAGGGCCTACACTATATCCCTGAGTTTTCGTGCTCAAGCCTAGCGCTCTGCCACTTGAGCCACAGCCCCACTCGCTTTTCTATGGTTAAATGTAGGTAAGATTCTCAAGGACTTTCCTGTCCAGGGTGGCTTTGAAGCATGATGGGGGCCCCAGGGAAGCAAGAGTCAACACAACTCACAAGTACAATCCCTATGGTGGGAAACTCCTGCCCCCTGGTGGCCAGACATGGGACATCGTCCCCCTTACCCCCCCCAACCCCCTGCCATCGTCCTCTACAGTTCAATTTGGGAAAGTGACAAGGGCAAAGCTGATTTTTTCTCACCTTGAGTGCTGATGCCAGAGCAGGTCTCTTCCACCCTAGGCCAAGAGAGCTCCAAGACGCCCGGCTCTGAGGGGCACAAGGAAGGGAGAGGTCAGCTCCAGGCCAAGCTAAGAGCCTTTGCCCACGGACACCCCTACTTGGCTTTTCTGATCACTGTAAGGTCTGTCAAAAACAACCCCAAAAAAACAAAATTGGAGCTGTGTCTCAAAATGGTAGAGCTTTAGCATTGAACAAAGAGCTCAGAGTCAGGGCCCCCAAGCTTTGAGTTCAAGACCCCCAGCTGACCCTCCTCCATAAAAGACAGGTTAGCTAAATGTGAACTAGTAGGATTTGTGAAGTGTTTCTGAAGAATTATGATACTGAAGAAAGCACTGTAATTCTAATGACAGCTGAACTTGTGACATACAGCTATGTGCTGATTCCTTCACGGGGTGCTGTTTTCTGGGTCCTTCCCACATGGGGGTTTTGTGTTGAGTCCTCAAAAAGGTGCTGTTTGCTGAGTCATCACAAAGGGTGCTATGTGCTGAGTCCCTAAGAAGGTTGGGCTATTCTGGGTTTTCCAAAGGGTACTGTGTGAAGAGTTCATTACACAATGTACTGTATGCTGAGTCCTTCAAAAAGTGTGGTGTGCTAATTCATCCCAAAGGGTGCTGCTATGTGCTGTACTCTTGGGAAGAGAGGGATGAGATGAGTTTTTCGAGTGCTGTGTGCCGAGTCCTTTACACACGGTGCTCTTTACTGTCCTTCAAATGGTGCTGTGTGCTGAGACCTTCCGCAATGTGATTGTGCTGAGACCTTCAAAATTGTGCTTTATGCTGAGTTTTTCAAAGCGTGCTGTGCACTGAGTGTTTTACACAGTGTGCTACGTACTCAGCCCTCCAATGGGTGCTCTGTGTGGAGTCCTAAACCAGGGTGTTATGTAATGAGTACCTGGGAAAGAGTGCTACATGCTGAGTTTTTCAAAACATGTCATGCACTGAGTCCTTTACAGTAAGGGCTATGGTCTCCCTACTTCAAAAAGTGCTGTGTGCTGAGTACTCTACACAGGGTACTATCTGCTGAATCCTTCAAAGTTAACTCTGTGCTGAGTCCTTTACACAGGGTGCTTTGTGATGTTTTTCGAAGTGTGATGTGTACTGAGTCATTTCAAAGGGTGCTATCTTCTGAGTCCTTGAGTGGTAGTTATACCCAACAATCACACACACACAAACACAATCACAAACACACACACACACACACACACACACACACACACACACGAGGGTCACCATGCACCAGCTTAGTTTGTGGAGTGGAGGGGGATGGAGGAGAGTCTCCTCCAGCGGTTGGGCTGAGGGGAGATTAATTTCCCCTGGGGAAGGAACTGGAGTTGGTGGGGAATGCTATGCTGAGGAGAGGCTGCAATTGCCATGGCCTGGAAGATTCCATGGCCTGAAAGGTTCAGGGCCCAGTCAGTGCTGCGATTGCAGTCAGGGTAGGGCAGAGGCTGCCAGGAGGCGGCCCAAATTCAAGGGACATCTAATGTCCCATTGGTGGCCAGGGAAGAGGCTCATATTATGCTTATCACAAAGAATAATTTGTTTTCAAAGGGAAAAAGCGGAGGGAGCAAGGCAGTGGTGGCTGAGGTGCAGCAATGGAGACAGCAGCTGCTGAGGCGGGGGTGTTGGTGGAAGCAGTGGCTCCTGGGGAGGAGGCCGCTGAGGTGGTGGCAGAGGCTGCTGAGGAACAGGCAGCAGCAGCAGCTGAGGAGGAGGAGCAGAAGAAGCTCACAGCCTTGCCAGGCACCCTCAGAGGCCCCACCCTCTCCCAGCAGGGGCACATTTCACACATGGTGCTGCCAGCTGGGATCCTTGGTGCCTCCCTCAGTTGCCTGGCAGAAATGGTGCAGCCCTAACCTGCTTGCGGCCCTGACTTGATCCCGGCCCCAAGTCCTCAGACTCCAGGGCCTGCAAGCACCAGGAGCCGCTGCCTATAGCTTCTCTCCAGCAGCACACATAAGTGGCTGCCACTTGGGCCCCACACCCCGTGACACTTGTACCTCGTGACTCCCTGTCACCCCCCCCAGTGGACCCAGACCTGTGCCTCCCGCCTCCCCTCTCCTGTCCCACCCGCACCTCCCTCGTGCCCCACAGTCTTCCCTGGCTCTGCCATATGAGACCGAGTTGCTGGGGTGGGGGTGTCGACACTGGGATCCCACCCCCATCCCTAGTGGCCAGTGTCCCCAGGACAAGGGGAGATGAAGAAATGGGTGAGGAGGGGACACCACAGAGCCCCTGGCCTAGAGCAATGGGAGCCACACAGCCGCATATCTGCACCCTTCCTCTCCCTGGTGGGAACCTGATGGCTTTAGTCAGAGGTGGGTAGCAGCACCTCTCAGGTCTTTTCCTTTTTTTTCTGGGGGTGGAGGGTGTTGGATGCAGAAGATAGGCCCCCTTATTGCTGTGGGAGCCCTTGTCTGACCTCTGTTCTCAGTCACACTTTCACCTGAGGAGGTCCCAGAAGAGCCAAGTAGGGAGTTGAGGGCACTGGGGGTCAGATAGGAGATGAATATTTGGGAAGTGTGTTCCTCCAACAAACATACACCTGTCCTGTCCCCCCCACCCCAGGTGTTAACAGTTTTCCCAGGGTAATTACATTTTCCAGCTCTGCCAGCTCTGCTAGTGCTCCTGGTCCATCTGGTCTCCTCGTCCTCCTCAAGAATCCACCAAGGCACCCAGAAGCATCTAGGCTGGAAGTAGGGAGTCCATTCATGTATATAGCCTTTAGGAACCCATCAAATTCCCCAACCATGCCCCCACCCCAGGTCAGACACCCCTCTAGAGGTATCAGGGGACCCCCTTCTTTGTTTTCTCTCCTGGATCTGAGGAGCCACCTGTCTCAGGACTCCTTCACCCAGAGTCCTAGCATAGGGTTTTAGTGAATGGGGACTCAAGGCTGGTTGTTCTCAATGGGAAGGGTCTGTCCCTGGAGAAAGGGAGAGGCAGGGTGGTTCTGTGTTATTAGAGAAATGTTCCCCTTGGTAGGATCCCCTGGTTCTAACGAGGGAACCCCCATGCTCAAGCTTGTACATTTCCCTGATGAGGAACCAACTAACTCGGGAGAGACAATGCTCTGAGTCTGTGTGTGCGAGAAAGAGAGAAAGAGAGAGAGAGAGAGAGAGAGAGAGAGAAGAGAGAGAGAGAGAGAGAGAGAGAGAGAGAGAGAGAGAGAGAGAGAGAGAGAGAGAGAGAGAGAGAGAGAGAGAGAGAGAGAGAGAGAGAGAGAGAGAGAATCATATTTCTCCTTGTACAGCCTTACTGTGCTCAGGAGAAGGAGAATGATCAGGTGGTACATTGCAAGTGCTTCATGGATGAGTCTTCTGTCACCGGTTTGGATTTGTGTGTGTGTGTGTGTGTGTGTGTGTGTGTGTGTGTGTGTGTGTGTGTGTGTGTGTGTGTGTGTGTGTGTGTGTGTGTGTTTGTGTGTTGGGAGAGTAGGGAGATGAGAACAATGAAAATATATTTAACTCACCATCTCTAAAAAGAGCCAAAGCATTTTATTTGTGTGTATGTGTGTATTTGTTGTTCTTTTTTCATGAATGCCCAGTACAAGCCCAGCCACAATTTCTGTTTTCTCCTTCATCATTTCACTACATATTTGGAGAAGGTTTCAGTAGCTTCCCTTTCCACTTCCTTCCACCTCCCTCTTCTCCTTTCCTGTAGCCAACTGTAGCTGCTGGGCCTGTGTAGGTCTCCACTAAGAGGCCTGTGGGAGCACAGACCAGAGTGGACACCTGTCCTTCTGTCTTCTGCCAGAATGCTCATGAGTGTGACCACAGCTGCACTCTTCCACCCAGACACTCTGCTCTCGTGTGAACAGTTGAAGCTAATTCAAGTCTTGGGAATGTGTCTGCCAAATATAATTAGGGAATGAGATGCGGGGGAGGAGGAAAGGGGCTGTGAAGCTAAGAGGGTCTGGGAAGTGGTGAACGGTGTGATATGGCAGATGGCTCACTATGACAAAGGATGAGAGGGGAACCTTACCCAGGGCATTGATGGTGTCTGTGGGCATCTGGGCAGGGGGCTCCACGCCCCCACTGGTGCGTGGATTCCCTTCCGGGTCAGTGCACTGTTGTGCAGTTCTCCCTGGAGTCCTGCAGATTCCAATCTGTGTCCCGGCGGGGCCGTTTCCAGCTGGTCAGTGGTAGGCAAGTGTGTTCTCTCTGCTGGAGCCTGCTCAGTATCAGGACATGGCAGTTAGCTAGGGCTCTCTGAATGCCAGTTTCTGTAACCTGCTGTAGGCTCTCTGGAAGGAAAAGGGTCCACTGACTTTGGATCCCTTTAATTTTGATTGGGACAAGTTAAATGCCATCTTTTCCAAGGTTTTTTCTTGAAGTTGGCAATTTCCACTAACACCTGGGATTATGGGTCAAATTAGACAGACCATTTCAGCTGCCAAACAATGATGTTCAAAGCAGCACAGGCAGAGTTACCTAGCCAGATGATCTCCTGCTATGAATGTCGTGCCCTGACTGCCTTTCTTCAGCAGTTACTGATTAGCCTCCGGCTATCTCTAGGGTGGCCACCACAGTCAAGAATGTCGTGGGGAGCAGAGATTGTGACCTCGCCATCCCCAGCCTGCCAGCTGTGAGCAGAGACAATTCCTAGCATCTGTACTGGACTCTGGGATTCAGATACCTGGGATGCCTCAAGGATTCTTACTCTGCAACATGAAACTTGGGGGCCAGATATGGTGGACCATCCTGTCTGGCCCCAGTGGGTGGAGAGTATGCCCCTTGAGCCAGGCGTTCAGCTCACATCAACCTTGTTCACACCTGAGTGGGGAATTGAGTGCCACAAAGCTGGTCAGCCGCTGGACAGAGATCTTTGAAAAGATAAGCATCCCAGAGGCCTCAGAATCCAGCGAGTACATCATGGCTCACTTCCTCAGAGCCAAAAGAGTTAAGTGCGGTGGCACCAGAAGAGCAGGAAGAGGGAGCAGGGAGAACTGTGGGAGAGCTACATCAGGTTTTGCCCACCCAAGATGCTTACCAGAATCAGATGGGACTTTTGTGTAGTATTGTCATAGACAGATGCTTATTTATTTATCCAACAAAGAGTTACAGTGTGCGCCAGGCTCTGGGGGACAGGGGGAGTCATAGATAATGAAAATTTCCAGTGCTGGTTCCACAACACATGAAGAAACCTTGGTTTGAGCTGGATGCCTGTGCTTTATGCCTGTAACCCTAGCTACATAGGAGGCTGAGATGGGAGGATCGAGGCTTAAGTTCTGGGCAGGAAAGCCTGTAAGACTCTTATCTCCAACTAACTACCCAAAAGAAAATGCCAGAAGTGGATGTGTGGGTCAAGCCTTAGTCCATTGGGGTGGAGTACAAAGTCCCAGGGACAGCACCCAGGCTCCGAGTTCAAGGCCCAGGAGTCAGAGAAAGAAAGGAAAGCGAGAGAAGGATGGTGAGAGAAAAAGAAAAAAGGAAGGGAAGAAGGGAGCATGCAAGCCTTGGTTTGGAGTCCCTGGATCAAGGGAGCCAACCATTCACAATCTCTGTGGGGACAGTTTCAGAGCTTAAACACAGTATGTAGGACCAAGCCAATAACTCCCCAGATACTTTATGACATCCAGGAGCTTTGTGGTCACTGACTGCAGAGGGAAGCAGCCTCGGGTAGACCCTAGGGCTCAGGGTGTGTCACCAGGTTTCAAACACCCCCAGTCCCAACAAATTTATTTTCTGTTCCAATATCTATGGAGGTTTTGGGGTGAGGGAGTGTCAAGGCGGAGGGGTAGGGCAAGGAAGATGAAGAGGGAGGACGATCACAGGTCAAGTGTGTCAGGACATTGGAACCATGACCTCACCTGACAACCTTGGCCATCAGTGATAGAGCCTTCGACCCTGCCACATGGCTATTAAAAGTCCTGGCACCTTGGGTTCACCATTGACCATCTGGCTGTCATCTGCCACAGGATGCCTGTGCAGTACATCTTTGGGGACTTGGACATTCCTGGGATCAATCTGAAGGTGACACTGAGAAGACTGAGGTCTGGGTGAGTTCATCTTGAGCTAGGGAGCGTCTTATGAGGTATGAGTTATGCAGCTGACCATGAAACTGACCTGGGAATGAACAGAAGAAACAATTCCCAGGGGACTAGGAATATAAACAATCCTTGGGAAAACTGTAGGCAGGCAGGTGCTGGAGTGCTTGGTGACCCTGCAGGCAGGCCACAGGTGGTGTTTGTTTAAAAAAGGAACTGTGCAGTTTAGCACGTATCCTCTTGAGAATCCCCTGTGGTGCAAGCCAACCAGTTTAAAGAACGTTGGCCCCCTTGATCTAACCAACAACTTGTTTCTGGTCCTTTCCCACTTTGTAGTGTGCCAATCATACTATAGAGTTGTTTTGTGATTTTCCTGGGGTTTGTAGTGATTTGTTACAAGAAATTATGATGTACGCAAAGCCCTACCTTCCCTAAAAAAAATGTATAAAAAGTGTGGTATCCATGGACTCAGGGCCTCTCAGCATCATGGGCTGCTGCCATGTACACTGGGGGGACCAAGCTCAAGCTTCCAATAAAGACTCCTTTGCTGTTACATTGGTGACTGTCTCTGGTGGTCTTTTGGGTAAGGATTTCCGAGTTAGTCTTTACAACACTCCCGGTGTTCATTCCTCCACCAGAGACAGAGGTAAGTGTGCCACTGGCACAGGACAGACAGGGAATGAGGGTGGCATCGGGACCCATGTAGCCCCAAGACTTCTTCTAGGGGGCACACTAGGACCTCTTGTCTGCCATTCTCACAGGCAAAGGTGGATCTCTCTTCTGGCTCAGCCTTTAGTCTAGATGGCAGATCTGGGATTCAGAGAGGGCCAACTGAATGTGGGGCAGGCTTGGGTAGAGGCTGGTGGGAAAACCGGAGGCCCTGGGCTCTGAGAAGGGTTATTTTTGAGAATATACACAACCCAAGAACATTGCTGGGATGGATCAGCCCTTTTCTCCTTCCCGAGAGAGAGGGACGTAGAGCCCTCCAGTCTTATTCCCTTGGCTGTGAAATCCTTTCATTCCCACATCCTGTGGTTGGATAACTAGGCCTCACCTCACTGCCCAGTGTCAATGCAGGACAGTGAGAGATCCTGAGTCTCTGATAATTTCAGGGATCCTCAGTATGAGTTTGTACTTGAACGTCCTAACGGTGCATGGTCAGTCCCATCTAATACTGCCATGATGTAGGACATAGAATCTAGAGAATCAGAGCAGGATTGGGTCTGTTCTGGGAGTCTTGTGTATTATGTGTGAGCTTTGAGCTCCAGTGTGCCCATCTGCTTCCTTTTCTAGGGTGGGTCTTTGCTAGAAAAACCTTGAAACTGGAGACTGGGTCCTATCCCTTTTCTTTGATGCTTAAAGGTAGCACTCTGCCATTTGAGCCACAGCTCCACTTCCAGCTTTTGGGGGTGGTTAATTGGAGATAAAGAGTTCTCATGGACTTTGCTGAGAAAGGTGCATCCAAATGCAGTCCTCAGATTTAAGTCTGCTGAGGAGATAGGATGAAAGGCATGGAAAAGTTTCTTTGGCCGGCTGCCAGTAACTCATGGCTGTCATCTTAGTTACTCAGGAACTGAGATCTGAGGATCAATGTGTAAAGCCAACTTGGGCAGAAAAGTTTTGTGAGACTTGATGTCCAATGGACCACCAGCGAATAGGAAGTGGCGCTGTGGCTCAAGAGGGAGAGTGCTCACCTTCAGCTGAAGAACTGAGGGACAGTGCCCTCCCCAAGGGTTCAAACACCATGACCAACAACAAAATAAAGAACAGACTAAGTTTAAAGCATAGCAGTGTGTACAGTAGGAAATGCCATGCTGGGATATGAGACATTCCAGGTATGTGAGAAGCTCAATGTTTTATTTATTCATTTATTTATTTATTTATTTATTTATTTATTTATTTATTTATTTTTAATTTTTTTTGGGTCCGGTCGTGGGGCCTGAACTCTGGGCCTGGGCGCTGTCCCTCAGCTCTTCAGCTCAAGGCTAGCGCTCTACCACTTGAGCCACAGCGCCACTTCCGGCTTTTTTCTTTTTGCTTATGTGGTGCTGAGGAATCGAACTCAGGGCCTCAGGCTTGCAAGGCAAGTGCTCTACCACTGAGCCACCTTCCCAGCCCCGAAGCTCAATGTTTTGTCTACAGTGGGTCTGAAGTCCGGAGTGCCACCTTCTCAGGGGTGGGATGTGATCCTAATGGAGGGAGGTCATGGTTCTCTTCTCAGAGACTGCTGAAGACTTGGGCTGTCCGTGCGTGTGTGTGTGTGTGTGTGTGTGTGTGTGTGTGTGTGTGTGTGTGTGTGTGTGTGTGTGTGTGTGTCTGTGGGTGTGTGTGTGTCTGTGGGTGTGTGTGTCTGTGTTTGGAGGTAGAAGAACTGGGCCTTGAACTCAGGGCCTAGGGGCTGTTCCTGAGCTATTGTGCTCAATACTAGTGCTCTGACACTTGAGCCACAGCTCCACCTCTGGCTATTTGGTTCACTGTAGATAGGTGCCTCACAGACTTTCCTGCATGGGCATGCTTTGAACTGTGATCCTCAGATATCAGCCTCCTGAGTAGCTAGGATGACAGACATGAGCTACCCGTGACGGCTTTGTGTGTATGTGTGTGTTTGTGTGTGTGTGTGTGTGTGTGTGTGTGTGTGTGTGTGTGTGTGTGTGTGTGTGTGTGTGTGTAGAAGTGGGTTGTGACACGGAATGCTGGACCCTTTGGTACCTTATAACTGCTATCTTTGGGGGATGCATGGGCTTTGTGGCAGAGGTTTAGAAAGGTCTCAGCACCATTAAATTATAAGATCAAAGGATCTGTGTGCCCTGGAAATGTCTACTCCCTTAGGCCTGGTTGGTGGCAGAGAGAGCTTAGGAGGACCTGGGGGTGGGGCCCACAGGGGGTGACTCCCAGGGGGACAGACAGCATAGCCAGCTCTTAGTAAGGATGTAAGCCCTGTTAGTATGGAGTGCACTGGTATGGGTCAGAGTCTGGGTCTTCTCATAATGACGTCTCATGGGTCAGGCCAACCCTATTTTAAATCTTGACTGGTGATCTTCAGATTTCAGTATCCTGAGTAGCTAGAATTACATGCATGAGCCTCTGGCATAAGGCCTCTGATTCTTTTTGGTATATTACGGTTTGTACTCAAGGCCTTAGGCTTGCCAGTCAGGTCTTCTACCATGTGAACTAAACCTTTCTGTCTTGGGCATTTCCGAGATAGATAATATATGCTCAGGCTGGGCTGGATCGCAGCCCTCCTATCCGTGACAGGCATGCGCCAGCAGGCCTGGTCTTCTTTAGTTGGAATGCTAGACATGTAGCGCCACGCGCAGTCATTGGTTTAGATGGATTGTCCCAAAGTCTAAGTCCATGGCATCCAATTCTTGACTTAAGGTGAAGCTCTGGGTTGGGCCTCGACCATTGGTCCTCAGTCTCTTCCTGAGACAGTTGTGAGGAAACAAGGATTCAATACAGGGGGATCTCTGGGGCAGAGGCAGTCATAGAGGGAGAGGCTGTCAGATATGGTTCTTGGCAATTCTGTGAGCATATGACAGGAAGATACTCAGAAAGCGCTCAGATGGGGCCTGTTATTTATTGTGCAACAGGTACGGGATTATGAAACAAAACATGGCTCTCTTTCATCCTTACCCTATCCCTATGAGGAAGGGGATCCTTCACTGTGCTCAGTTTTGCAGTTGGGGAAAACAAGGCATGAAGACGCTAGGTGACCTACTCATGACCCCCAGCTGACAGCAAGCTTGGTCTGACTTCTCTGCCATGTTCCCTAGGACAGTGGGTGTTATTCAGTCCACTTCTTGTAGTGGCAAGTCCACTTCTTGTCAGTTGTGAGGCTTGAACTCTGGACCTGGGCACTGTCCCCGAGCTCCTCAGATCAAGGCTAGCGCTTTACCACTTGAGCCACCTCATCACATCCAATTTTCTCCGTGGTTCTTTGGAGATAAGAGTCTCACAGGCATTCCTGCTTGGGCTGGCTATGAACCATGATCCTCATATCTCAGCCTCCTGTGTATTTAACATTATAGTCCTGTGCCACTGACACCCAGCTAAAGTGTAATTAGGATTTTCTTTCTTTCTTTATTTGTTCCTTTCTTTCTTTCTTTCTTTCTTCCTTCCTTCCTTCCTTCCTTCCTTCCTTCCTTCCTTCCTTCCTTCCTTCCTTCCTTTCTTTCTTTCTTTCTTTCTTTCTTTCTTTCTTTCTTTCTTTCTTTCTTTCTTTCTTTCTTTCTTTCTTTCTTTCTTACTTTCTTTCCTTCTTTCTTTCTTTCTCTCTCACATTCTCTGTCTCTCTCTCTCTCTGTCTCTGTCTCTCTCCATACCTATCTCTCTCACACAGGAACTGGTTGAATGGGTGCTGGAAGAGGTGGCCCAAGGTCCCATGTTGCTGGGACTCAAGGTGGTCCTCCCATTCTGGAGGTGGGCTGTGGGTCAGGAGCTGTCTCTCTCAGCCTATTGAACTAGCTCCCTGAGGTAAGCCCCTCTGTCTCAGGGTTAGACTGTGTCGGATATTCATCGTCCATCCCTCCCATGAGTCCTTCCCCACTACCCTCTGCTAAGACAGTGAAAGGAAAGTGGATAAGGAGGCATTGCGTTGTCCTCCCAACCAGCACGATACCAGGCTTCTGATCCTCACTTCCACTTATCTCGCCAGACCCTGATTATAAGAAAATGAATACAATCTATGTATACTTCGCTTTGCTGGAGTGTGTTGTTTCGGGGTGGAGGGGCAGTATACAGAGGAAAGACCCTAGTCTTGACACCTCTTAGGGGACATTTGTTCTTGTGACAGAGCCAAGTCATTGCTGTCAATAAGGAGGAAGCTGCCATCAGATTGACCCGGAACAATGCTCACAGGTAGGTAGGCTGTTGAAGTATAAGATCCAGCCATGTCGTGTTCCCACTCCCCACAAGAGGGGTGCATTGTGGGTGGCCCAGAACTGGCCCTAGGGGATTATAAATGGATGGTGGCAGTTAGGTGCTGGTGGCTCCCATCTGTCATCCTGGTTATTTGGGAGGCTGAGGTCTGATGGTTGTGACTCAGAACAAGCCCGTGCAGGAGAGTCTGTGAGATTCTTATCTCCCATAAAAAACCTCCTCCCCCATACACACAAAAGCCAGATGTGGTGCTGTGGATCAAGAGGTAGAGCCTCAGCCTTGAGAAAAAGAAGCTCAGAGATGACACCCAGGCCCTGAATCCAAGACCTAGGACTCACAAAAACAAATAATAAAACAAATGAATAGTGGGCACCTGCTATATTACTACCAAAAAGGATGGATTCAGTCTTCTCTCTGGTACTTGTAGCCAAAGATAAGGGGCTTCCTTTGATGTTCCTCTAAATCTCTAAATCTCCTTCTCTCCATTATCTTTCCAGGCTTCAGTTGCAGGATAGAATTCAGATCATTGCACTTGATGTGACCTTACATACCCTCCCTACCCACCTTCCTTGTGGTGGGCATCCAGGATGGACTCACCACTGGGAAGATGAGGCACCGCAGAGATGGGGGTATGTATCCCTGAAACTCATACTCTCTCTCTCTCTCTCTCTCTCTCTCTCTCTCTCTCTCTCTCTCTCTCTCTCTCTCTCTCTCTCTCTCTCTCTCTCTCTCTCTCTCACACACACACACACACACACACACACACACACACACACACTCACTCACCTAGGCCAATTCAATTCAAAGTAGCCTTTTCACACTTTATCTCCTTGGATTAACTGATCTAGGAGACAAACTTGAACCCCTGAAACTGACTATTTTAACTGGGTCTTGGTAGTTGACACGAGATAAACAGAAGCTAAAAAGAAAGGCTCTGGTGCCTGTCACTTCTGGCTCAGGCTCAAACCTCACATGCTAGCGACTTGGGAGGCAGAGATCTGAGGATCAAAGATCAAAGCCAGTCATAAGCTGGAAAGCCAGAGAGACTCTTCTCTTCATGGAAGCACCAAGAAGCCAGAAGTGGAGCTGTGGCTCAAGTGGTAGAGCAACAGCCTTGAGCACTAAAACTCAGAGAGAGAGCTCCCAGATCCTGAGTTCAAGCCCACACAAAAAATGACCTTATCTTGTTGTCCCTACTGCCTGAGCCTCGAGTGCCCTCTCATGGAGTGTGGTACAGCACCGGTCCCAGGGTAGTGTATGAGAGCCTTCAAAAAGTGGGTGGTGGAAGCCAGGCCTTCTCCTTCATGGGCTCTCAATCCACACCGCCCAGAAGGCAGAGCGTGACAAGGCCGGCAGCCTGCAGAGTGAAGATCCCTCTCTGCCAGGGCAATTGGAGAGAGCTTCATAGAAGCAGGACTTGAAAGGGGATCTTACTTTACAAGGAGGATCAGACAGGAAGCACAGAGTGCAAAGATGCTGTAGATAAAGGACAACAAAGCTGAGCATGATCATTTCCAGCCATGGCTGCTGCTGAGAAACTCGGTACAGATGTGCAAGACTGTCCCGAGACAGGCCCAAGAGGTCACAGAAAAACAGCTATCCAAGGTAGGGATTGTGTCTTAGCAGTATTGGGCTCTCTAGCACACAGGAAACCCTTGATTCAATTCCTAGGTCCCACATACACGAAAACAGCTGGAAGTGGCACCTTGGCTCAGGTGGAAGAGCACTCGCCTCTAGCAAAAGAATCTCCAACACAGCGCTCAGGCCCCGAGGTCAAACACCAGGACGGTCAACATAAAACAGCACTCAAAGGGACCTTGGTGATGGGTGGATGGCTATGCCCTGTAGTTCTTAGTAGATCCATCCATGCATTGTGTCTCCTTCTTTGACAGAGGGGAACTGGACACTCCTTCTGCCCTGAACACCTGGAACGGTTAACAGCCACCCACCCAACATCTTCCACCTGAACATGAAGCAGCTGGCCCAAGAAATACTCAGGTACCTGTTGGGTGGGGCAGGGGGATACAGGCAGGCCCCAGAAGTCCTAGTGGGTCTGATATGTTCCGGATGACCAGGCCATCCACAGGAGGCAGATGGGAGCTTAGAGAGGGTTAGAGATGTGGAGGGGACCCTTTAATGCCCTTGGCCCTACCCAGATTGCAAGCTCCATTTGCTGTCTCTGAGGGCGGTAGTGGAGTATCTAGGTGGTAGTGTCTAGAGGAGGACAAGGAGGAAATTCGAAAGAATGAGACACCATAAGCCCTGGGCTGGTGTCTCACACCTGTCATCCTGGCTATTTGGGAGGCTGAGATCCAGAGGATCCTGTTTCCCAGCCCAGGCAAGAAAGTACCATTAGAGTCTCATCTCCAATCTCCATCTGGAAGTGGTTCCATGGCTCAAATGGTAGAGCACTGGCCTTGAGCTAAAATAATCATCAGAGACAGTATACAAGCCCTGAGTTCAAGCCCCTCAACAAAAAAAAAAATACGCGGAAAGACACCCCTTGCCTAGAAGAGATGGTGAAGGAGTGGGTGTGCTGTGGTTGGGAGACCAGGTGCTGGCCTCAATGTACAGAAATTTCTAAGTTCTCCCCAGGTTTGCCCGAGTGTGATACCACAGCAGGGTGGGCGTTGCCTTACCAAGAACTCCGGAGGTCGTGGCCTGTCTTAGGCAGGGATTGGGGTGAATGTGAGCAGGGGTGGGAAGGTAGTGTCAATTTTATTCTCTCCATCCATGGAAGTATGGTTTGGATGCTGGTGTCAAAGTCTGAAGTGAAGGATTGCATGTGATTTGTAGCCTGACAAGTTGGGTTTCCCCTGGGTATAAGAAGGTAACTGAAGCTGGGTGCTGCCAGTGGCTCACAAATGTAATCCTAGCTACTCAGGAGACTGAGATCTGAGGATTGCGAGGCTGGCTTTGAACCACCAGATAACTGGAAGTGGTGTTATGGATCCAGCGGTAGAGCGCGCACCTTCAGCTGAAGAGCTAAAGGACTGTGTGAAGGTCCAATGTTCAAACCCCATGACCAACAACCAAAAATCAGGTAGCTGAATTTTCTGCATAGCAGTGTGTACAGTAGGAAACACCATGCTGAGTTATGAGCCATTCCAGATGTGTGAGAGCCTCTGAGTTTTGTCTACAGTTGGTCTGAGGATGGTAATGCTATCTTCTCGGGGGTTGGGATGTTCAAGTGCTCAGGGACTGCTAATGCATTGGGCTACCCCTGTGTGTGTGTGTGTGTGTGTGTGTGTGTGTGCGTGTGTGTGTGTGTGTGTGTGTGTGTGTGTGTGTGTGTGTGTGTGTGTGTGTATTTTTCCCTCATCTTTCTCTGACCCCTTCCTGGGCACCTGTCTGCCTCTTCCTGACTTCAGAGGGAGCCCCTCCTCCATGGCACCCTGCCTTTAGCCCCCTATGTGGGTCTACAATGAGTCCTAAATTGCCAGAGACCTGTATATTCTAGCTTTTTGTTGGTGCTCAAGTCTGGCTGTCCATAACTTTGGCCGCCTCTAGAGGATTCTGGGTCAGCAGGGCCAGCTGGCATAGGTTCTCCCCTGTCCCTGGAGGAGAGGGGCTCAGTCATGCCATGTTCTTTCCTTTTCCTCAGCTGGGCCGCTGGATGCATGTCCATCCTAGCAGGCTGGCAATGGAGTGGGGGAAGGGTGGTTGCCAATGGCTCTGGCCAACTTCAGCCTGATATCTGACTGAAGGCTGCCCAAACAAGGAGGATCTGGGGCTACATGGAAGGTGAGCCATGTTGTGTTGGAAGTATCCATTGGTGTCTAGGAACTGTAAATGTACCTTATCGCAGGAAAGTCTATCTTCCCCTCCCCCACACCCAGCTGGGCCTCTCAGGTCCTTCTACAGAATTCCAGATAACCATAATACAGAGGCACAGACTAGATTCCAGGGTGAGGGTAGAGGGGGTGAGAGACTGGTATGGCCAGTACCTCAATGTTCTGGGGCATGAGCCTTGACCTGGTTATGTCCCCCTTGTGTAAGTTCAATTCTTAACCCAGTGTTAGCCACACACTGGCTACTTGTGGCAGTGCTGTGGAAGTGGCAGGAATGGAAATGAGTTCTAGGATGACCAAAATCTGTATTTATGGCCTATGGGGTTGGGGATGGCAAATGGTGTTTATTTAAAAAAAAATCTCAGAGGGCTGGGAAGGTGGCTCAGTGGTAGAGTGCTTGCCTTGCATGGCTGAGGCCCTGGGCTCGATTCCTCAGCACCACATAAGCAAAAAAGAAAAAGCCGGAAGTGGTGCTGTGTCTCAAGTGGTAGAGTGCTAGCCTTGAGCTGAAGAGCTGAGGGACAGTGCCCAGACCCAGAGTTCAGGCCCCATGACCGGACCCCCCCCCAAAAAAAAAAATCTCAGAGCTGGAACTCAGGGCCTAGGCACTGTCCCTGAGCTAACACCCTATCACTTGAATGACAGCTCACCTTTCATCTTTTTTAGTAGTTTAGTGGAGAGAAGAGTCTCACGGACTTTCTTGCCTGGACTGGCTTCAAGCTGCCATCCTATGAGCTCAGCCTATTGAGTACTGGATAGCTGGTATGAGACATTGGCACCTGCTAAAGGTGTTAGTGTGTGTGTGTGTGTGTGTGTGTGTGTGTGTGTGTGTGTGTGTGTTCACGTATGTGTGTGTGTGTTTGTGTGTGTGTGTTTACCGGGGCTTGAGCTCAGAGTCTAGGTGCTATCCTTTAGCTTGTTTGCACAAGGTTGGTGCTGTACCATGTGAACTAGGGTAGCTTGGCTTCCCAGCTTTTTGATGATTCATTGGAGATAAGAGTCTACCCAGGCTAGCTTTGAATCTTGATTGATCCTTGAGTAGCTAGGATTATAGGCATGAGCCACTGGCACCCAACTGCAAGGATGTATTTTCATATGCTCTTCTGTTCTAACAGCTGTCTACTTGCCCTGGCCTAGATCTCTGAGCTCTACATCAGCTCCTAGCAGCCCCAGACTGTGGAGAACATAAAGCACAAACCTGATCCCATTTCTTTGTCCTCAGAGGAGGGTGTGTTTTGTCTGAAGCCTGGGTTGGAGGGGTAGCTGTACATGGGTGCTCAGATGGGACAGAGAGGAACTTTGTTTTATCCAAGAAGGAAAGTGTGGCCAGTTAGATAATAATAGCTCATTCTCTCATATTACTATCTCCTCAGAGGCTGAGATCTGAGGATTGCCATTCAGTGGCAGCCCAGCTAGAAAAATCTGTGAGTCTCTCTTCTGCAAATAACCACAGAAAGCTAGAAGAAAAGCTGTGGCTCAAGTGGTAGAGTGCTAGCCCTCAATGAAAAAACTCAGGGACAGAGCCTGGGCCCTGAGTTCAAACCCCTGTACCAATACGTGCACGCACACATGCGCGCGCACACACACACACACACACACACACACACACACACACACACACACACACACACAAACACGTGTTAATGATGAGCTGAGGTAGAACTGTGGGCAGTCCTGAGGCATAATCATAGTAAACTCTCAAGGCTGATAAAGTTGTTTCTCCCTAAGTCCTTCTTGGGCTGAGGAGTCTGGATCATGGCAGTAAGTTCCATGGAACCTGCCCCTCCATTCATGCATGGGGCCATAGGATCAAGGGAAGGACAGTATGGATTGTCTTTTGTAGTTGGCCCATGATTGCAGACCTTCATTTGCCCCTGAGCACTGGTGAGGAACGCAGGGCTTCAAGTCCTGGGACTCCAGGGGTAGTGACTGCTACAAGCAGAGCCAGTTGTTACCTGTGGATTCCTGAGCCTACAATCCTTTCATGAGCCCAACTCAACACCCGTCACACTTTTGTGATACTTGCGTGAGTGGGCATTACCTGCTGTGCCATCTTGCTGCTCCTGCCCCTCCTGGCCCAGAACCCTGGTATGAGAATCGATTTACTTCTCAGATCCATACTGCACCCATGACAGATTCCATTCTGATGACTTGACCAATTAGCTCTGTGCCCCAAGGCTTGACCCTTTGATACTGTGGCCTACTCTGTAGGAAAAGAACTCCAAAGAGGCTGCTCTGAAGACTGGTGGGACACCTAGACATTGGGAAACCCTCAGGAGTCCACTGGAAAGTACTCTGCCACAGAGTGAGGTCCAAGCAGGCCAGGTGTTGGTCATGGTGCTTGAACTCTGGGCCTGGGTGCTGTCCCCCAGCTCTTCAGCTTACCAATTGAGCCACAGCGCCACTTCCAGTTTTCTGGAGGTTCCTTGGAGATCAGAGTCTCCCAGACTTTCCGGACTGGGCTGGCTTTGAACCGCGATCCTCAGGTCTCAGCCTCCTGAGGAGCTAGGAGGACAGATGTGAGCCACTGGTGCCGGGCTGATCTGGAGTTTCACTACAGTGGACTAGGAGCTCCTGAAAGCATTTCTTTATTTTTTTTGGTGCCAGTACTGGGGCTTGAATTGAGGGGTCTGGACTTTGGTCTCTTAACTTTTTCCCTCAATGCTGGCACTCTATTACTTGAGCCACAGCACCATTTCTGGCTTTTGGTAGTTCTTCGGCAAGAAGAATCTCAGTGACTTTCCTCCCTCTGATCTCAGTCTCTTGATTAGCTAGGAATTACAAGGGTTGAGCCACTGGTGGTATTAGGCTAGAAGCTTTTCTTTATTTGGGGAGGGGGTCCAGTCGTGGGGCCTGAACTCTGGGACTGGGCACTGTCCCTCAGCTCTTCAGCTCAAGGCTAGCGCTCTACCACTTGAGCCACAGTGCCACTTCCAGCATTTTTCTTTTTTGCTTATGTGGTGCTGAGGAATCGAACCCAGAGCCTCAGGCATGCAAAGCAAGTGCTCTACCATTGAGCCACCTTCCCAGCCCATAGAAGCTTTTCTTAAGTAAGTGTTCTTCCCTGCATTTGCCCTGACTCCTCCATGCAAAGGAGTCCTGAGGGTCAGGAGCTATGAAAAAATAGGCTTCCAGCCACAGGAAATGGCTGGGGTCCATGGTGAAAAGACAAGCTAATCTTTCCCCTGGATCTCATTCTGTGACCCCAACCTGTGCCCTACCTGTGACTCAAGTACAAACCTTGACACAGCCTTGAATGTCCTGCCAGACTTGTTTGAAGCCCCAGAACCTTCATTCCACCCACACCACGTGCTCTAAACCACACCTCAGGACCGTTGCCCATTCTGGACTTTCTGCTTGAAGCTCTCCCTCCTCTTTCACATCTTAGAACACCTGTGGAATTTTGGCACTGGTTATATCACCTCGTGAAGCAAGTCTTTCCTTCCAATCTCCCTCTTTTTGTTTTAGTATTAAGTTTCTAGAGATGAAACTTGTGCAGGCTGACTGGCAAATGCTTTATCTTGATGTGTGTGTATGTGTGTGTGTGTGTGTGTGTGTGTGTGTGTGTGTGTGTGTGTGTGTGTGTGTGAGGTTGTATGTCTGTGTGTGTGTGTGTGTGCATGTGTGTGCCATTCCTGGGGTTTGAATTCATGGCCTGGATGGTATTCTATCCCTGAGCCTTTGTGCTCAAGGTTAGCGCTCTACTACTTGAACCACAGCTCTACTTCTGGCTTTTTGGGTGTTTAATTGGAGAAAAATGTCTCATATAGACTGTCCTGCTTACAATTGTCATCCTCAGGTCTTAGCCTCCTAAGTAGCTAAGATTATAGGGGTGAGCCACTAGCACCTGTCCTCTACCCTACCTCTTACCTATAATCTCGGCCCTCCTCTGAGTCCCAGAACAATATATATCACCACGCTGACTTTTTTTTTTTGCCAGTCATGGGGCTTGAACTCAGGGTATGGGCATGTTCCTGAGCTTCTTTTGCTCAAGGCTAGCACTCTACCACTTAAGCCCCAGTGCCACTTTTGGCTTTTTCTGTTTCTGTGGTACTGAAGAATAGAACCCAAGGCTTCATGCATGTGTGCTATGTAAGCACTCTACCACTAAGCCACATACACAACCCAAGGCTCACTTCTAATGGAAGTTATGAGGGTGAGGTATATTAGCTTACCTCTTTCATTGTAGAAATCGTTGACTATTTCATATCTTTGCCAATATTTGGGACCAGCCTGTGACTTGGCAATGAGGAATGATAAATGAGTGATAGCGACCAGGCCCCGGAGGACTAGGCTCACATCATACAGAGGGATAGAGAATAAGAAGCCAGAACCTTGGACAACAACTATAGCCTAGAACTGTGGTCTCCCTGGAGGCAGTTTCTGGCTTCTAGGTGTCCTCGGCCAGAACATAAGGCTTCAGTTCTTTAAATGGCAGAGAAGGATGCTTTGTTCAAGTTGCTGGCTCAGACTTAGTACTCTCTGAGGGCTTGTCCCAGCTTGCCCAGTTTGGGTGTCTGGGCATGGGCAACCTGCTGAATGCTCATCATCCATACAAAGAAAAATGGAGTTATTGCCTCCTCTTTTTTTTTGGCAGGTCTGTGGTTGTACTATGAGCCTAGGCTCTGTCCATGAGCTCCTTTTGCTCAAGTGTAGCACTCTGCCCTTGAGCCTGAGACCCATTCATGGTTTTTCTTTTTCATGTGACCTCTTAGAAAGAAGGGTATTATGAACTTTCCCGCCCTGACTGAATTCAAATTGGCATTCTTTATATCTCAGCCTCCTAAGGAGCTAGGATTATAGGCAGGTACCATTGACACCTTGATTTCTTTTCTTCTTGTTCTTTTTTTAATCATAACAATCTGAAATCTTCACGGTGTCATTCCAATGGTTTGCATTCAAATTAAACTACTCAGGCTTGGAGTTTGAATGCTAGGTCTGCCACCCACAAATGGAGGGAGATCCTGAAAAACTCATTCTTGTTCATGTGAATGCTAATGGAATGTTATAAAAGTAATAATTACATGTGCAGTTGCTCCATGATTCTATTTTAGAATGTCAAAAAATAATTATTGGATTTATACCTTCGATTCTAGCATCATGATATGATTAAGGATATTGACTAATGTTTAATTAATGCTTCATTAAATGGAAGCATAATTTAATAACTAATAATTGGTAATTATATATATATATATATATAATTTAATATCCTCACAGTCCCTCTTTCTCTCTATATATGTATATATATATATATATTTATACATATACATATATACATATATATATATATCTCAATCTACATATCTATCAACCTATATCATCATACCTATGATCAGGCCACACTAGTCCCATAGGTCCTCAGATTATAGGTCCTCAGAACTTCCTGGCAGCTCAGTTTGCCAGAGTCTGGTCTGCTAAGACTGTGACCCCATTTATCGATTGGGCATGGTAGTCTGTGAGTTGAAATCCCAGGATGGCCAAAAATTTATTCTTTGTAGTAAGAAGCCAATTTTGACACATTGTTTTCCTTCTCTGCGAAAGTCCTTGACCTCAGTTTGATGTATAAAGTATACCTTATGTGATATGATATAATAAAAGGAAAGGAAGGGATATGAAGGGTAAACAAAGAAGTAGGCTGCAATGCTTGATAAGAAATGTACGCATTAACCTGCCCATGTAATTTAACACCTCTGTACAGTGTGTTCACAAAAACAAAAAATAAAAAAGGACCAATAGAAAGACCACGGATTGGGAGAAGATCTTTACTAGCCATACAATTGACAAGGGTCTCATCTAAAGTATACCTGGAACTCAAAAAATTAAATCCCCCAACAACAAATCCTCAAAGAAATAACTGCCCAATAAATAAGTGGGATAAAGACTTATAGAGGAACTTCTCTGAAGTGGAATGAAGGATGGCCAATAGACATATAAAGAAATGCTCAACTTCCCTAGCCATAAAAGAAATGCAAATCGAAACAACATTGAAATACCACCTCACCCCAGTTAGAATGGCTATAATCAAGAACTCTAATAACAACAGATACTGTAGGGGATGTGGACAGAAGGGTACCTACTGCATTGTTAGTGGGAGCGTATACTTGTTCAACCACTTTTAAAGTAGTCTGGAGGTTCCTCTAAACACTCCACATAGAGCTCCAATATGACCTAGCAATCCCACTTTTGTGCACTTATACAAATGATCCAAAATAAGACCATACTAAAGCTATCAGCACAACTATGAATATGGAACCAACCTAGATGCCCCTCAGTAGATGAATGGATCAAAAAAATGTGGTACATATACACAATATAATTCTATGCCTACACCAAAAAGAATGACATATCCCCTTTTTTTTTAGGAAATGGAAACTATTATATGAAGTGAAGTAAGCCAGGCCCAAAGAAACATAGGTCCCATGGTTACCCTTATTTGCAATAACTAGTATATGTCTGAGACAAGCAGAAATGGTCAGATAAGTTGATGTTAGGCAAAATGAACTCCAAGATAATGACTCAAGTGGTTTTTCTTTCTTGCTATTGTTTCTAACTTATTTATAAGATGATAACTTTGTTGCTTTGTATGTCTCTCCCCCACAGTATAACCCCTGTTTTCACTATATTTGATATTGGTATAATTTGAGGAGGGGAAGGAAAAAAACAAATTGTTTAATTAGGGATGAGGTTGACCCACTGAAATAATTAGATGTACAAGATGTTATGTTGAAAGATGAACTTTTTTACAACTTTGGCTGGGGAAAGGTTGGGCAGGGAGAGAAGATGGGAGGGCAGGGATGGTATGGGGAAACAAAGGAGGAGGCAACAATGCTTGGTAAGTAATGTATTCATTACCTTGCTCTGGTAAGTGTAACCCCTCTGTATGGTATCTTCACAATAAAAATTTTATTAACAATAAAAAAAGAAAAGAAAATCATTCCTATCCATGGTAATGCTTAATGGAATTTATAAAAGTTACAATTAAATTGACAGTTAGTTCATGATTCTCTTATAGAATGCCACACAAAAATTATTGGATTATGTCTTCCATTCTAACACCCTGGTTTGGTTCTCCTAATTAGAATACTGACTTATTTTACATTGATACTTTAGTAAGTATTCAACCATGATATTGCATTAAATGGAGACCTAATTTAATAACTAATAATTCATAATTTATATAATTTAATATCCTCACATTGTCTCTCACATATATATAGCAAACTAAACATCTATCTATCTATCTATATATTGATCAATCTATCTATCTATCTATCTATATCTATCTTTCTATATCTATATCTATGCCTATATCTAACAATCTATTTATTATTATATATATATATATATATATATATATATATATATATATATATATATATATATCCTCAGAACTGGCTGGCAGCTCATTTTGCCAAAGGCTTTTGTTCTACAACTGACCCATTCATAAATTATGCATTGTGGGCTGTGAGTTCAAATCCCAGCATTGCCAAAAGTTTATATGTGCAGTAAGAACCAATTTTGACACATTTTTTTCCTTCTCTGTAAAAGTCCTGTGTCCCAGTATGATGTATAATCCATATGCAAATATATCCATGTGATAAGCTGCAAAACAACTCCATGGAACCAGACGCTGCTAGCTCACCGCTAGCTGCTCAGGGATGAGTTCTGAAAGTGGTGGTTTAATACTCAGCCCTGGCAGGAAGTCTGCGAGACTCTGACCTGACGCTGAAAGTCGTAGAGTTCTAGCCTTGAGGAAAAGGTCTTAGGAGAGTACCCTCAACCTGTGCATGCAATCCCCAAGGCTGAGGACCCTACCTCCCATTAGCCACCCCTCTAAACCATTAGATGTGAACTTTTTTGATTTGTGACGTTTTTCTGAAAGAATGTTGATACTGATGAAAGCACCCGAATTCTAATGACAGCTTGTGGGATAGAGCTATGTGATGAGCTCTTCCTGGGGTGCTGGTGCTCAGTCCTTCACAGGGTGCTATGTGCTGAGTCCTTCATGGGGTGTATTCTTTCATTGTTAGAGCTCCCCAAGTAAGATGATTGTGCAGATGAGAAAGTTGAGGCTCAGGTATGTCCCCAAGGCAAGGCCAAATTTATACATGTACTGAAATCTAGTGACTTGTCTCCTGTCAACAATTGGTTTGGTTTAGTTTTCTCCATCATGAATCTTCAACCCAGAGCCTAGGTGCTGACTTTCCTCTTGGGCTCATGGCTAGCACTCTACCACGCGGAGCCAAAGACCCGCTTGCAGCAAAGTATCACAGCTTAGGTGTTTTTAGCTGAGGTCTATCATCCTGCCTGCTCAGGAAGCTGAGGATTTGGGTTCAAAACTATCCCAGAAACAAAAGGTCCCATGAGACTATTATCTCCTATTCACTACTTAGAAACTTAAAGTGGAAGCTGGGCACCAGTGACTCACACCTCTCATCCTAGCTATTCAGGAGCCTGAGAGCTGAGAATCAGGGTCCAAAGCCAGCCTCGGCAGGAGATTCCTTGAGATGGTTATCTCCAAAGAAACACCAGAAAGCCTGAAGGGGCGCTGTAGCTCAAATGTCCTAGATTTGAGCTGAAGAGCTCAAGAGACAGCACCCAGACCCAGGCTTCAACTCCTCTAAATACAAGAAAAGAAATCAAGAAACCTGAAGTGGAGTGCTGGGAATGTGTCTTAGGGGTAGAGTGCTTGTATGAAACCCTGGGTTTGAATCCTCAGTACCACATCCCTAGAAAAAAACCCTGAATTGGCTGTGTGGTTCAAGTGGTAGAGTGCTGTCCTTGTACAAGAGAAACTAAGGTACAGTGCTCAGGTCCTGAATTAAAGCTCCAGGGCTGGTGTATGCACATGCACGCATGCACACACACATTCACACACACACACACACACACACACACACACACACACACACACACACACACACACACACACAAAGATACAAGAAATGAAGCAGTGACACCAAATGGTAAAGCAAAGAGCTTCTCCTCTGAGCCCAAGGTCAGCACCCTGGCCCTGTGTTTAACCTGAAATCTACATACCCAGGGCCCAACTCAGATAGAGCAAATACATGATGAGCTTCACCAGTCCTAGATGACAGGAAGCATTGTGATTTTGCACAAGTACTTAGATTTAACAAGCTCCCGGAAACCTAGGGAGGCACATTTGCCAATTAGGAATCTTATTAGGTTCAGCTCCCTAGTTGTCTGCCAGAAGGACTCTGGAATTAATTGTAGTAGTTTTATTCAACATTGGAACATAGTATAACAAAGACAAGATGAGTGCAGATAACTTGGCCTGCCATGGGAGATGGCACAAATGAAGGCTTCCTGTCAAAACAGAGCACTGGGGAGAGAGAGAGCTAGTGGTACAAAGAGGCCTTTTTCTCCTGCTCTTCAGAGCCTTCCCACACTCATCCTCACTAATTGCTCCAATTGTTTGTTACACAGATGTATAGGAGTGAGGATTTTTTTTCTGCCTGTTCCAATAGCCTGAGGTGTGCAGAAACCCTCAGGCTACACTGGAAACGGTGAAGGGATCCCAGGAACACACACTGTTTTGAACACACTCTCTGTGCTATGAAATCATTCTATTCAAAGCAAATTTCCTAGCTGGGTGTCTTTCTTCATAGCGACTCTGGATGTTCACCGATAGAAATACATGCATACATACACAGACAAACAGACTTATGGCTCTTTTTTTGTGTGGCAGATCCTGAGGCTTGAACTGTGAGCCTAGACATTGTTCCTGAGATCCTTTTCCTGAAGGAAGCACTTTATTGTGTCTTAAACCATGATTACCCTAGGCTGGGGTGCAGTATTTACAACCACAGATGATCCAGGGATCCTAGCACCCGAGTTCAACTCCTAGCACTGGAAAAAAACCATCAAAGCAACAAAAATGGAGGAGGAAAAAACCAGGAAGTTTTACACAACCATTTTACCTTTGTTTCCTTTGCACTGTGACCATCCTGGGTCTCAATGACTCAGCTTGAAAATTGTACATGACCTTGCATGACCGAAGGCTGGGGGCTGTCAGTGAAGCCTAAGCCCAACCCAGACACCTAGGCCCTGAATTTGATCCTGGGATTGCCACCTACACATGGCAGAAGATGCAAGGAAACTCATTCTTATCTATTCCTATATATAGGAAGACTAATAGAAGGTTTGACATGTGCTAATTCAATTACTAATTAGCTAGTCAATCTAGTATAAGATTGTACACAATAAATATAGGTCATTGATTAATTGAATTAATACTTTATTAAGTCTTCTTCCATGATTAATTAATGGACGCATAATTTTAGACCAAATAATTGGTAGCAATAGAATATATAAAAATAAGATATAGACATCACATTATATAGAGAGTTATTCAATAGAATCTACACAAATGCCTATCTGTCTCGGTATACATTTATTTATAGATGCATATACATATGTAAACACACACACAGTGCAATCTACACATCTATCTGTTTATATATTGACCACCCCTATGGCTTGATCTCAGGTCCTCAAATTTGCCAGCCAACTTCACTTGCATTAGACTGGTGTGCTAACAATGATCCATTTATGAAGTGGGTCTTGTAGGCCCAGAGTTCAAATCACAGAACTGCCAAAAACTTAATCCTGGTGGAAGAATATTATTGTCCTACTTGTTTCCCTTATTGGCGAAAGTCCTGGGTCTCAGGAATGATGGATAATACATAGGGAAATCTATGTTTATGTAATAGGATGTAAAAAATATTATATGTGTAATCATACTGACTAATATAATAAGAAATAAGTAAAACACAAAATAAAATCAATAACTACATGAACCACAATATGCACTAAAACTGTAAATACAAATCATGTATTTAAATTGTATACAAATATATTTTTTCAAGTGCTAGGACTTGAATTCAGGCCCTGGGAACAGGCCTGACTTTCTTTTCTTCCAGCATGGTGAGCTTCCCTTTCCCCCACGATGCTTCAGATTTCTCAGACCCTGAGTTCAAATCCCAGGCCTGGCAGAAAAAAATGGCGTCAATTCCAAACCACAGAGCCTCATAATTTTTTAAATATTTTTAATGTATGTATGTATGTATGTATGTATGTATTTATTTTTATTTTGTCAAGCACAGGGGTTGTACTCAGATCATGGCAACTCTGCCTCAGCTTTGATCACTGCAGGCTGGGTTGAAGCCACTGGACTCACAGCCGAACCTGGGTTCCTGAGCCCCAAAGACTGACAAGAATAAAAATAAATAAAATGACACAGATAAGATTTCCCTTATTTGCAATAACTAGTATATGTCTGAGTCAAGCAGAAAAGGTCAGATAAGTTGATGTTAGAGAAATGAACCCCAAGGTAACTCTTCAAAAGTTTTTTTTTTTTATTTCATTCAATTGTTTCTAACATATTTATAAGATGACTTCTATGTTGCTTTGTATGTCCCTTCCCCACGGTATAACCCGTGCTTTCACTGTATTTGATGGTGGTATAATTTGTGGAGGAGAAGGGAAAAAACAAATCGTTTAAATAGGGATACAGCTGGAACTAATGCAACAATGAGATGTACAAGTCATTATGTCGAAAAAAGAACTTTTCAACATTGGTGGGGGGGCAGGGAGTATATGGAAAGGGATGGGAAAGGCAAACATAAGAGGAGGCAACAATGTTTAATGAGAAATGTACTCATTATCTTGCCCATATAATTCTAACCCGACTGTACGTTATTTTTACAAAAAAAACTAAACAACAACAAAAAATCAGCAACTTGGCGATGGCTGCAGGTTTTACACTTGTTTTCTTTGCAAGGTAACCATACTGGGTCTGAATGACATGGCTGAAAAGTGTTACTAACCTGGCATTGCTGTAGGATGGCAGGCTACCAAGGAAGCCATAGGCCAACACAGCCACATAGGCCCTGTGTTCGAAGCCCGGTTCTGACCCCTACCAATGCAGGGAGATCCTAATAATCTGGTTCCTATACATAGGAATACTGATTGAAGGTTATGAATGTCAAGGTTGAATTAGTTGTTCCTGAATGATACTACTATAAAATTAAACAGAGTGAGTTTAGTAGGCCAATGGATTTTAATGGATA